>NC_051451.1:5566749-5599755 GCF_001649575.2 Kryptolebias marmoratus | reverse complement strand
TCTTCCTGTACACTTAGTTTAGTTCTGTACATTTAATCATGCTTAGATCTGTTTAGTTTAGCTACTATTTTTGACTGTCTTAGCTCATGCTTAGATATGTCTGGTTTTACTTCGGCTGTATAGCGGGCCTGGGGTACTGTTAGATAGTTCAGTACCGTTAGTTTTAGTTTTAGCTTAGTTTAGTTCTGTACATTTAGTCATGCTTAGATCTGTTTAGTTTAGCTTAGCTTATTTAGACTTCCTGTACACTTAGCTTAGTTACTGTACAATTAGTTATCATTGTCATGTTTTAGCTTAGTTATCTTGTACCTGCATTATCATGTTCTGTAACTCTGTCTGTAATTTTGTTCTTGTGTTGTAAAGCACTTTGAGTCGCCTTGTGCTGAAAAGTACTATATAAATAAATGTACCTACCTACCTACCACAATAAACCATTATATTTCAGGTAGCATGCATTCATGTTCTGTTGATAATTTTAACAATCCAACAGACTCTCACTGACCACTTAAACAATAATATCACAGCTGTTCTCATATCATGCAGCAGATCTACTTTATAATACAGGTGACTAAAAGTACCAGCACTCATGTTTTGATGGGTGCATTCCTCCGTTCAGGCTGTGTCACAATTAATGGAGGAATAATAATGTAGTAAAATGTGCCTCTGTTGCAGAGCACAGAGAAGCAAGGCAATAATTCTGTTTTTTATTCTTCTTCACTGGGAAAAATGTCAATGAGAATATTTAAAATAAATAAAAAATATTTCTGAAGGTGGTTCTGATGCAGAGACTTTCGAGGGTTCCTACCTGACTTGGCTCCATCCGGCGGCAGCATGCCACAGATCAGAGCCAGCGCCCCGTCTCCCAGCATGCAGTCTCCCAGATCCAGACAGACCAGGGATGGGTGGGTGGACAGCGCCGGGTTCAGGGTTACCAGGCCAGTGTCCAGCAGGGGGCTACCGTGGAGGCTGGAGGGGTAGGGTCAGAGCGTCACTAACAATTTACATAACCCGTCCTGTCACCCAATCAGGAGTTAACCTACTCACAATAGGGTCTGCAGGGACCGGTTGGTCTTCAGGGCGTCCGCCAGGTGACGTGTGCGGCTGATGCTGGAGACCACACCTAGATTTAGGTTGAGCTGAGCCAAAGAGCGCGACTCTGCGACGCTGCAGCAGACCCGTCCAAAGTCCCGGTCTGAGAGTTGACAGCCACGGACAGACAGCAGGCGGACTCCGTCCTCCTTCAGACTCTCACAGATGTCTTGGACCTCGGCTGCTGACAACAGCTCCCCGGTGATCTGGATAGAGGCTGGCAGCATCTGGACGCTGCTGGTGGGGCTGGGAGGACTAGGAGGACTTGGAGGACTAGGAGTAATGGGAAGACAAGCAGACACTAAATCAAATCCTCTGATTGTTGCCAGTCAGCTGGTGTTGGCAGCTTGTCTCTCGGGGTCTTTTATGGCTGCTCTGAACTCAAGACTGGATTCTGAATTTCAAACTTTGGACTCTGGGTTCTGACCCCTGAGGGATTCCCCTAATAAAAACAACTATAGTTTGTTCACACCAGAATCTGTTGTGTTTTACATCAGATCCACCAAATCCAGACCATCAAGTTCTGATTCTAGAACAAGTCCAGACCTACAGGTCCATCAGAACCTATGGACTCTCTTTACCTGATTAAATATTTATTGATAAACTGAAGAAGAAAACAGTCAGTGACCAATGATCAATAATCAACAATCAGAGTCAGTATGGCCTACCACCTGAAAGTCTGAGTCCTCTGATTAGTTGATGTATTGATAAACCAACAGTCAGGCAGCTCTGATCAGTATTTTCAATCAACCAGATGCTCAATAACCAACATCTCCATGTGAAAGCACACCAAAAATAATCAACAATATAATTGGTGCTAATAGAAAGTAATGCATTAACCTAATGATCGATCAGCTCACGTGGGAGAGTCCAGACTTTCACGCTGTGACGTCATCATTTCATAATGCCGCCGCAGGCCACGCAGCAGTTCTGATCCACAGTGATGGGTCTCGATAGGTGTACTTATTGATTGATCAGTTTGCTTGGCAGCAGGGAAGCGGGTCTCGGTCCTGCAGCCGGACAGGACATCTGCCTGTGGGTCAGAGGGATCCTAGAGTACCGGTCCGGGTCCTGTGTGTTCCTGCAGGTGAGCGTTACTACGAGACAGAGAGAGGAGAGAGCACGAAGAGGTCTCACTCTGATCCGTTTACCGAGACCGAGAACACGTAGCGCCGAGAACTATTATATTATATTATATTATATTGTATTATATTATATTATATTATATTATATTATATTATATTATATTATATTATAAATCTGATAAAACCAATCATTGTTTAAAGAGACAGAACTATTTACTGATGCTTTGCGGGTACAAATAATTTAATTAATTTATAGATTTTATCAAATGACAACATGAACACCTTGTTTTGACGCTTCTACTTAGTATAAAAACTCTTTAAACACAGGTAGATTTTGTTTATGCAGTGGTTACTGATTTGAAACAGTCTTAAAGCTCCAAAACCAAGTTAATTTATTTAAAAGATTTGTTCATGAAAATCTACTATAATTATTTTAATTTTTATGTTTGATTAATTTAAAAATAAAAAATGATCAAATAAAATGAGAAAAAGTATTAAACTATAGTTTATGAACAAAATACATCAGACTATGAAAGAAACTTTTCATCGGAGTCAGACATCTTCCACAATGGAAGGTTACTTTATATGTGACGTCACATCCTTCGCTTTGATTCGTGTCGTCATGGAAACCAAGAGTCCCGGTTTGGGTTTTCGTAAGGTGATTTACTCATTACTGATTTTAATTATTTACCAACAGTTACAGGTCGATCAATTCGTATTTGTTTTTATAAAATCCGTCTGTTGATTAAAAAAAAACATCTGTTGTGTTTCCGGCCCTGGATTTCACGAAAAAAGCCTCAGAATAAGGAGGACAATTTTTAATCCTCTTATTTTGATGTTAGATTGATTGACAAAACGCGCGGTTTTGTAAATATATGTATCCTAAAGTAAACACCATGAAATGTACCATTTATTTGGTAGAAAAACGAATTTTGCGTCAGACGTACGTTTTATTGTGACGTCGTGACGTTTCCGGCCGGAAGCGTCTGATTCTCAGCTGCTACTAACAGCGAGTAACAGCTGAGCTAACAGCAAACAGAAGGAGAGACAGACAGACAAGGAAGACACTTCACCTGTGGAGGTTAGTGCTCCCTCTAACACAAACAAACAAACAGTGGATAGGTTGTTTGTTTATCTTTAAAGCAGGAAATAGAAACACAGAAAGCAGTTCTCTGCGTTAGTTTAGCAGCTCCAGGTGTTCTTCATCGTCATCATCATAAGCAGGTACTAGCGGCCGGGTCCCTCTGTTCGGTTCTCAGAGGTGGACGAACCGGAGCTAAAGTCAGGGTTTAGCTCCTGAGTAGCTGGACCGGTTCTGTTAAAGTCCTGCTGACCCAGAGAACTCAGAAAGTTCTATTACCGAACATGGTACCAATGGGTCAGATGGAAAAACTGAAAACTTTCATTAATTTTGTCAAATAACACCTAAAAACAAGTTTATCCTTACACCGATAGACAACTGACTCTGATGATTGGAACCATAAACTAACCAAACAACAATAAGTCTGACTGCACGAATCTGTGTCTAACGCAGGTAGAAGATCTGTGTACCCTCTTTAAAACATCAACTAAAATCAGCAGTCCCAAGTCTGTCTCAATCCTTTTAACAAAGTGGAAGGATTGAAGAGTTAAAAATACTTAAATATACAGAAGACATCACTGCTCTTAGTGAGGGGAGAGGTTTTAGAAATGCTTCAAAATCTGAGGGGTTAGGAAGAGCCGGGAAGTCTGGAGATGAGTATCAGACATAATGTAGAACTATAAATATATTGTTGAAAAGAAGCAGTAGTACAGATCTCTTCAGGTGTTTATACCTAACCAAGTCAATATAGAGACAGTGTTATCCAATAAAGAAAAATAAGACTCCCTTCTTGCGGCTCTTCAACAGAGTGTGTTTGCTGCCAAAATGGCGTCTAAATTGAATCCAGATTCTTGGTGTAACTACAAGTTGAAGAGGGGAGTGTATTAAGGCTTTCAAGGTTCCCAGATGAGCAGAGTTTGCTTCTATTATCACCTATGATGGAGGAAATTCCTCCTCCTCATACTGAACCCACTAATTCAGATATTTTATAGATGTACAAGAGGTTAGGTTGTGTTATACCCCCTAGAGCTTTGGGCCTCTGTAAGACTTGATGGAGCAGCCTAGGTGGTTTCTTGTTGACTATATGGGTAAAAATACTAAAAGGGAAAAGCTTATAGGAGAAAAATTGGTGTACAATAAAATAGATGTAAGAAGTGTGGGAAAATATCCATTTTGCATTAATTCTAATGGAAGAGACCGTAGCTCCAAATCATGTTGTTTGTGTAAGCAAAGAGAGAATCTTTTGTTTTTACATTTACCATTGTGTCAGCTTTGTTCACTAAAATAGATAAAACTGGATATAGTAGATGCCTATGGCTCTCAGCAAATACCTCACTTTTGCCAAGATTAAGTTTATAGCCAGAGATTTTATTGAATGCATCCAGGACAGAATGTGACAGGACAGACAGGAGTAACAGAAGGTCATCAGCATACTCCAGTGTTTTTAGTTATGCTGGATATATCAGGATGAGACTGGATAGTAATGTACAGAGGCACAATTATAAAGGCACAAAAAAAAGACTTTGTGGGCATTCCTGCCTCGTAGAGCAAGAAAAGTAGAAATATCCAGATGTAGAATTTTAACTCGACCTTAATGCAAAACTTTGACAGGCGGGAATTGCCTGTTTTCTCATCTAGGTCAAATATTTCACTCTCAATCATATCTGATCTGTTGTTGATGAGCCTTGTTTGATCAGAAAGCTGGGAATATACATCACTCACCTGGGCCTAGTTATAAGGATCGTGTTTTTTTTCCCCCTCTGTGCCGGAAACTTACTTGGAGTTGCTGGTAGCAGTGGCAATTCATATTCCGCACAAGATAAATCTTCAAGAAGCCTGGTCTCCTGCATGTACGACCCCTGGCATAAGTGATGGAATCATGAGAAAACCACTGCATTTGTTGCACCACCTCAGACATTTATAGGAGCTCGAGTTTTCTGAGGCGTGAACCGAACTAATGACAAACAGCCCTCTTCGTCAATATGGCTTCAACTGTCTCTTACTGCTGTTGCCAGATAGGCTTTGCAGGTTGGAGTTTTGTCATTGACCATTTTTTTTTACAATTTCTACCAGAGAACCAGTGAATGAGAACAAATCCAGTCTAGTATTCCTGAGTCAAACATTATGAAATAATTCTGCTTCGATATTAGTCTGATTAAACATGAACACCTGATGTCAGACTGCTGCTTCAGGAGGAGGAGGTCGGTACAAACTCGGGTTTACTTCTCCGAGTCTGTTACCATGGTAGCACCTCTTTCTTGAACAGAAAACTCAGGGTTAACTAACTCTGAGTTTATCTAAAACTCACTTTCTGAGTTAACCCCACAACAGAACCACATGTCTGACCTGAACCATTAGCTCCATGTTGTTAAGATAATCTGCTGTCCTTTGACAGTTTAGAAAGAGCTGTCTCTGTCCTTCAGTGTGTCGGTCTGTCTCTTTGTGACCCCGCAGATCTGTCTGTGTCCTCCATGTCTGCTTAGATCTGTCTCCATGCCCCTCAGTGTCCTCTGTGTCTCCTCAGATCTGTCTTTGTGGATGGAAGTGTGCAGTCCAGTAATGGGACCAGAGAGAATCTTTCCAAGCTCTGAGGACGAGCTGGGGGAGGACGAGCGTCCTGTGGATGGAGCTGTGCTGCCAGGGGGAGCGGTGTGGGTTGGGGGTGAGGAGGCGGGAGAGATGGAGATGGATGGAGAGGAAGAAGAGGAGGAGGAGGAAGTGAGCAGTGGAGGGTATTATTACCTGCCTCTTAACCAGGACCCGGAGGGTCCAAACAGCAGCCAACAGGACGAGGACGAGGACACGGGGGAGGCATCCCACTCTGAACAGCTGCAGCAGGTGCAGCACAGGATACAGGTGAGACTTGCCCAGCAACAGATGACATCACAATCTGTCTTAAGAACAGGTAGTGTCTCACCTGTCTGTCCCTACAGGTCATGGGTCTGCACCTTCCTGAAGCTCCGTCTCCAGACAGTGATGAGGAGGAGGACCCAGAGGGGGCAGCAGCCCAAAGGAGCCGAGCCTCCATCCCCATGGATGCAGGTGAGACGTCCACCTGTCTTCATTCCAGAATGTCTGAATTGTACACCTTTTACTTTTGCAGATTGGTTCTGTTGTTAGACGTCTTACTTTTTCATCTTTTAAAACTGCACAATCTAGTCCTATTTTCCTTCCAGAGATCCAGACTTTCCTGCCAGCTTAAAGTGGTCTGGATCAACAGTTCTCCAGACTTTCTGAAGGTCTTTCAGAATTCTTTTAGACTTGGGCTGCTTTTTGCTTACTTCCTGTCCCTGCAGATCACGTGGAGCTGGTGAAAAGGACGATGGCGGCCGTGGCTCTGCCGTCTCTTGGCGTACCCCCGTGGGCTCGGGAGATCTCTGAGGACCAGTGGAAGGACATGGTCCAGCACACGCTTCAGAGCCGACAGTGTGCCTCCGGGCTGAGGCTGCCACGCCGGAGCAACGTCCAGGGGCCATGAATTCACTGGGACCCCAGGACTTGAATACACCACAAGTTTATAGATACTACAGTCCCTGAAAGCACCATGATCACATGACAACATAAAACCTTTAATCAGCCACCCTTTCAAATTTCCTAAAGATCCTGAATACATCAGTGACTTTACTGGGGTCACCTGTTACTGAATGCACCATACATCATAACTCTTAAGTTGTCCTTACTGACCATGAATGCATCATTAGCATTTCAGCAGCATTAACGGACTGATTGGACTGAGGGTCAGGTGTGTGTTTCACACCAACAGCTACACCCAGTTCTGGACAGTAATTTGGACCAATTAAAATTATTAATTAGTAATTTTTTTGACCCTGTGTTAACTGATCCGACTTCTGGGGTTTCACTGTTTTTTTTTCCTCCTGATTCCTCAGGACTTTTTGTCTTAAAAGACCAAAAAACAATTCTAGTGCTGGTCTAATGGAGCTGTTCTCCTTCTAGGCCTGGTTCTGATCTATGTGACTACAGACAAACAGAACCTGAGGGACAGTTTGAGTGAAAACTGATAAATCTTTTTTTTAAAAAAAAGAAATCAAACAGGTCAGATGGTTCTGGTTTTATTGGTTCTGTACATACATGAACATCTGTATAAAATCATTCCATGTGATGCTCGCTCTGATTAAACATCTGTACATGATGACAGGTAGCAGCGTTCACCTTGTAGTGTCATGTGACCAAAGCTCCACCTACC
Organism: Kryptolebias marmoratus; assembly: GCF_001649575.2. Taxonomy (NCBI): domain Eukaryota; kingdom Metazoa; phylum Chordata; class Actinopteri; order Cyprinodontiformes; family Rivulidae; genus Kryptolebias; species Kryptolebias marmoratus. The sequence goes on along the minus strand of NC_051451.1, from coordinate 5,592,296 downwards.
ACTGAGACAAAGGCCCAGTCCCAATACTTGCACTTGCTCCCTCAATCCACCCTTGTGTCCTTCAAATGCATGTTCATGCTGAAGGGTTTGAGTGCATAGTGTGTACTACATCCGACCTTCGGCTAAGCCCGCATCCAGGCAGACTTCGGAGAAGTATTTACCCACAATTCATCGCTGCATGTGATGTTTTGAAGTTTTTTATTTTTTTTAATTATTTTTATTGACAATGAAAGGGTTTTGAATTAAACGGCTGAAATATGGCAGTGGTGACAGAGCAAGCTACGTCTGTCACGAAAAAAGCAGTTTTTAAATGTAAAGTATTGAAATAATTTTTGTTTCATTCTGCTGTATATGTGTGAATACTATCAAACTTTGCTCCGTATTCAACAAGTCAGAACAAAACACATATGAACAGCCTAATATTTACTAAAATTACTTTGGAAAGCAAAAATACCTATACTGTACTTTTAAAATTGTACTGGCACCTTCTTAAAATACCAAAACAGCAACCGGCCTCACCCTGTTGAATGTTGCAGTTATGACGCAGAGGCGCAAAACGATGACATAACCCGTACCTCCAATGTCTGCATGCTTGTAACCTTTAGGCCTGATACCCAGTCAGTTTCACTCCAATCAGCACCTGCACTCATGTGACAAGAGGGGCCCATCAGTAAGTCAGACAAACAAGGACCCTCACAAGCCTCTATTATTAGGAGAGCAAGAACAATTTGCAAGCAATCCAGCTTACATCACATCTCAGCTTTAAAAGCTCAACTCAAGACTCTCCATTTCTGAATTGAGAAAGCGCCTCGGATGAGAAGCGAAACGTCTTCAACTACAGAATACAAGTCCAGTTGTTTTTGTTTTTTAACCTTTTTTGAATTGTAACCTGCAGACACAAACCCTTCTGTGCACTTCGACTGAGTAGGGTGTAGTGCAAGTATTGGGACTGGGCCATACTCTTCTTCAGAGTGGAAGGAGCAATGGGGCGGGGCTACCACGACCAATGGAATGTTGAGTGATTCTGATTGACAGCTTATTATCTGAAGGACACACCCACTCCAAAGCTGAAAGAGCATCAATAAACAAACAAACAGAAAAAGTGTTTGTGGGTGTGGCCTGTGGCATGGTTACATATCAGCATACATCATAACATGACAAGTAGCCCCGCCCACCTCTGAGAGGACACAAATTAAAAAAAATAAAATGAAGTGACAGAATTGATTTAGTCTCATTAGATGAGAAGATCTGAGCTTATAAATCTGTATGGTAACGCCTTTTTGATTCTTTTTAATTGAGTTTCAGATAAAATCTCAGACCTTTAAAGCTTAAATTAACCAATCAGACGGCGATCTGAGGGTCACATGGTTCTGGGACTCGGTTTTTCTGCTCTGAGGTCTTAAAGTTAAATTAAACATTTTACAGGATTATCAGATGTTAGAGAGCATCAAACACTGAATGATAGAAACTAACAGGAAGTCAATCTTCCTGAATCTGTGACATCATGGTTTTTATCGAACTTTGCAGACGTTTGTAGCTTCGCCCAGAACCCTATTGATCCAATCAAATCAATCAATAATTTAAACCCAGATCAAAAGAAACTGGATGCAGGTCAGAGCGCAGATAGGCCATGCCCCCTCACCCTTCTGTCATGTGGCAAAGCAACGTTCTGGTTAAACGTCTACATTCACTGCATCTCCTCATCATCTGTCCATCCACAGCTGACAGCTGATTTGTTGATTTGGATGAAGGGGGCAAAGCCACAGACCTGTTCTGCGTTCAAGTGCAGCAGGACTCAAGATTTTTCGACTGCAGGAGACAACCCTGTGCTCAAACCACCGACTAGTTTCTGACAGTGCATTCAAGGAACATTTACAGAACAAGCTGACCAACACTTGCAGACAGGAACTTCATCAGAAACACAGACAACGTGAGAGACGATGCTCCTGATGAGCAGGTCCAGACTCATCACCTGTCGCTGCAGGTAAACCGTGTTACAGTGATGACGTCATCAGGGTAATGACATCATGCACTTTCTCCTAAAGGCATTCTAAAAACTTCCATCAGGTAATTATTAGGCGGAGCCTGACTGTCAGGAGGCGGGGCTTCAGGCCATCAGAGGGCAGAGCCCAGATGGTCAGGCTCCTGCAGTGGAAAATGCTGCTGGTGATGTATTCAGGTAATGGACACGTCTGTAAACAGTGGTGGTAGAGGTATTGTGAGGGGGCGTGGCATGAAGCTGATGTCCAATCACAGTGGATCGCTGACACGTTGGACGGCACATGGACGGACAGAGCTTCTACGGTGTCCTACTTGCAATCAGAAACTTGGGGGCGGAGCTGAGTTTTTTTCTTGTCATTTTTTTGTTGAACACGGCTATAACTCCGTCCACGTCTGATCCTCCACAGCAAAGATAACTTTCTCCCCCCCCAGAGACAGGCAAGAGGGGGTGAAGCCGGGCTCAGGGGGGAAGGGGCGCCTCCCCTGGTCAGAGAGCCTCCTGATTGGCTGTCAGGTACTCCTCGGCTCTCTTGTGAGCCTCCAGAGCTTTGATGGTGTAGACGTCCTGTGGCAGCTCCGACTTCCTCCTCATCAGGACTTTGTCTTTCTTCAGATCTTTCAGACCCTGAAAACAGAGGGTAGACCCTGATAACTGATCCAGACTGAGTTTTGTTCCCTCACAGTTGTTCATCACTTTGTAAATGAATCGGAGGTAAGGTGTGTGTGTGTACCTGCGAAGCTTCAGTCTCCACGGTTTTCTTCAGCAGCTGGATGTCCTCAGCTGTAGGAGTCTCTGTCTCCATGGAGTAAATGGCCATGCTGCTGTCGCTGTACAACATGTACTATAAACACAACAATGTGTCACACAGCAGCATTTACAATTCACACACACAAAGATGACGCCACGCTTACCTCTTCCTGTGGGTGGAGTACAGGCCGCAGGGGGTGGAGCTTTGTACTCTGAAAGGAAACAAAGGAACAGGTTAGGATGCAGCAAACAATCAGCAAAATATCTGACTATTTTTCCTGGTCTGTGAAAGCCCCATTACTAAGCACTAATTTGCACAAACAATAACAATTGTTTATTAGTGACTGAAACAGATAGAGTCAAAATCTGAGTTAAGTTATTTTAAGAGGGGAAACTGAGTTTATAAATTCTAAGTTATTTTACTCAGAGGGAAAAGAAGGATGAGAGTCAGCTCCTTACTTCCTCAGAGTTTCTCTAAACTCAGGGTTAACATATTTAAAATTTCCCCTAAACTGAAAGTTAATTTACTCCAATTTTCTATAAACTCAAGTTTTACTTTCTCAGTTTTTACATAACCCACAGTCTGGACTCATGTACCTGAGGATTCTGCCGGGCCAAATCCTCAATCCTAAGCCAGATCTCCTCCCGCTCCTTTAGTTTGTACTTCTCTCTGCAGCACACACACATCATGAAGTCAGTGTGTGTTATTGATTGATGTGTGACTGCTCTCATGGTGTAATCACTGATTATCCTATCCTCTGTGTGTGTGTGTGTGTGTGTGTACTTTTGTTTCTCGGCCTTGTACTGCTGCGTGCAGTCATCAAACAGCTTTTGGTTCATCTCCATGAAGAGTTTTAGAGCGTTGTAGATCAGACCGTGGATGGTCCTGAGGAAGAGGAGGAAGACTTCATCACATGTTGGTTTCAGGTCACACTCAAAACAAACTCAGCTCATGTGAACCAAGACTTGTTCTAAAGAATAACTATTAGACTGACTGACTCAGTCTAACAATAAATAGAACAATCTTTTGGCTCTACGGTTCTGTTCAATCTATTTCTCATTTACTAATTTTGTAAATTATCATCAGTCTTTAAAGCAGTCTTATTACTAATTGCCTGTAATTGTTTTGTTTTCATCACAATTTAGGCCTCACTTCGGCTCCCACAGCTTTGGAAAAAATCCCAAACAAAAATGCATCAAAACCTGCGTGTCGATCAGGAATAGTGAGCTCTGACTGTTGGTGGGGTAGCAGAAAATCAAACAACGCAGATGAAATTCATTAAAAACTAAAAGAAGGTCCCCATAGGCATCAGTGGTGTTTAGTTGCAGCGAGAGGTAAAATCCTGTCCTGTTTGGAGCTCAGACAGACTTCACAGCAGAAACATCCTGAGTCTAATCTTTACAACTGGTCCTTAAAAGTAAAATGTGAAAAATATCCAGACTTTAGAGCAGGAGCAGCAGTGACTCTCAGTCTCGTTTGACAAAACCAGGTGTGTCTTACTTGTTCCAGTGGCTCTTTGAGTTCTTGTAGAGGGCAGGGAACATGATGGGGAGGATCTTGGCGGCATTGTCGCTGATCAGACTCATGATGTACTCGTTGTTCCAGTAATACAGAGCTCTCTCTGCCACCTGAACACACAGCACTATCTACATCAGAACCTCTCCACCCTCAGACTGTCCAACTTTTCTGGTTCTGGTTCTGTTACCTGGAAGTGCGGGCTGGACACACACTTGGCCAGCTGTCTGAAGAGTGGCTCCTGAACTTTGACAAACTCTGACGGTTCAATGACGTCTAGGATCTCCTCCAGCTCGTTCAGGAACATCACCTCTTTTGGACTATGAGTCTTGGGCCAGAACTTCAGCAGACCCATGATCACCTACAGGGAAGCGCGTGTTTAGATACTGGCATGTTTCAGTTACCATGGAAACCAAAGAAAGCCCACCATTGTTACCCCGGTATTGTCAAGGCAATAGTATGTAGAGTTTACTCACCGGCTCCGTCAGGCTGCTGTCCTTCTCCAGGAACTGAACCACACAGTAGGCAAGCTGTGCACACACACACACACTCAGTAATATAACAACAACAACACAAAGAAAAGCTAACGACAGGTACATCTGCACACCTGGGGGTGGTACACGCTGAGAGACTTGACTTTATGAAGTGGCAGCAGAACTCTGATCAGAAACATCTTGTGTTCCTCTTTCAGTGGCAGAGCGAAGCCGTTAATGATGCTGGAACATAACAAATTCATACAGGTCAAAGGTCGTTATACAGAGCAGAGGTCAGCAGGCATTACAGGGGTCAGAGTTACCTGCCCAGAATCTCTAGCAGTTCAGCAATGCCGTTGTGATGCTCTGTCTCGTAGATAAACCTGCATAACAAACACAAGTGGGACAGAAAGTTCCTGTCTGTCTCTCTCAGGTGTTCCCGTCTGTCTCGCTCAGCTGCTCCTGTCTGTCTCTTACCTGTAAAAGATGTTGTTGATCTGTCGACGAATGTAGGCTCGAAGACCCAGGAACTTCCCGTAGATCCGATGGAGGATGGTCTTTAGGAAATCTCTCTCCCTGGGGTCCTCACTGTCAAACAGCTCCAGCAACTGGAAGACAGGTGAGACACAGTCAGGGCCTCACCTGTCTCACCCGGTTTCAATCAAGATAGGTGGCGTCTTACCGACAGAACAAACTTTTGATCAATGTATTTCTTAGCGACGTTTGGTTGGAAGTCTGGAGACTCCAAGAAGCGAAGGAAGAACTCGTACACCAGCTGTGGACATAAAGACATGCCTGTTGGTTCAGGTCCAGTTCTGACAGAAGTTTTGTTTGTTGCCCAGGGGCACCAGATGACACACCTGCAGGTGGGGCCAGGCCGCCTCTAGCGTGGGCTCGTCCTCCTCTGGGTCAAACTCAGCTCCAGTTGGGTTGGAGGATGGAGGAAGAGTTCGGAACACGTTGACAGAAAACTGAGGTGACAGACAGCAGAACAAAGGTGGTTCTGGTTCAACTTGTAAGAATCAGAGCCGTGACGTTAAAGCAGAACAATGCCAGAACCAGTCGTGTGGTCTCACCATAATGACGCCCTCGGGGTAGATGGACTCAGTCACCACGTCGCTGTTGTGCGTGATGTACTCCACCATCTCGTTAAGCCCCGCCCTCTTCACCTCCTTGTACTTGAGGTCGCTGAGTGGGTCGCTGACGAAGTCGAACAGAACGCAGCACTGACGCAGCTTCTGCACGAACAGCTCCTCTCGCTCCATGGGCGGGGCATCTAAGGACCACAGGGGTGGGGCGGGGCTTAGCTCGGTTCTGTCAGGTCAGGTTTAGTCTGGGTTTAGGGCTACAATAAGCCAAGCTTAGGTTATTGTGAGGTAACTTTGAGGCCTAACAGTTTCTGAACCTACAAGTTTCTTTGTCAGGACCAGGTGTTAGTCAGATTTAAGTCAGTTTTAGTTAGCTTTGAGAGCAGGAAGTTTCTACAACTTCCTGTTCTTAGTCAGTAACAGGTTTAGGTCAGGTTTAAGGCCGTTTTATTTATCTTTGAGGGCTGGCAGTTTCTGCAGCTCCTTGTTCTTGGTCAGGATCAGGTTTGAAGCAGGTTAAAGTCAGGTTTAAGTCAGTTTAGTTATCTTTGAGAGCAGGGCATTTCTGCAGCTCTCTGTTCTTGGTCAAGCACAAGGTAATTCAGGTTTAAGTCAGGTTTAAGTGTAGTTACCTTTGAGGGCGGGCAGTTTCTGCAGCTCCCTGTTCTTGGTCAGGCTGAAGCGTGACGAGCTCTGACGGCGCTCCTTCTTGACCAGCTGAGGACCTCCGGAGTACTTGATCTTGTTGAGCTGGGTGGGTGGAGGCGTGCTGTTACTGGGACGTTTGCTGCCGCTCTGCTGCTGCTGCACATGGAAACAAACATTCACAGGTCAGACGAGTTTCCTCAAACTGATCAATGATCAGTTCCATTATTCTATAGAACTTTAAGGAACATATGAACGGTAAAACTGTTTATGCACGTACAGCTCAGATCATTTTCCTTTACATTATGTGACTCTGATAAGAACTTGTTCTGCAGGTCATGTGACCCGACCTCTGTGACCCACCTCATCAGAGTTCTCTGACGCCCCATCTTTCCCTCCACTGCTGCTGTTGCTGTTCTTTGTGCTGCCTTTGGATGATTTATTTGTTTCCTGTAACAAAATAAAACAAATAACAACAAAACTGACTACTGCTCGACACAGAACCAGCTCAGACATCGGAGGAACATAATGTTAACAGAACAAAGACTGAGCAGTGGTTCTGTTCTGGATCTGTCTGATGGATCAAGCTGAGGTTCATATCGGGTTCTGTTCAGCTTCATGCTGGTTCTGATGCTGTCAGAGACGTTAAATGAGCTGACTTTAAATTAAAGCTGAAATCAGAGACAGAACTTAAACAGATTACCTTTAACGAGTCAAGAAAATGTCCAAATAACAGCAAGATTAATCAGATTTTGATGTTGTATTCATTCATTAATAATTTGACTGAAGTAAAACAGTTTCTGCCTCCAAACAACAAAGTGAGCAGCTTACTGCAACAATCAAAGTTCTGTTTTATAAAAATATTAGAAACCATCACATGACTGTCAGCAACCAATCTCTGCAGCTCTCACGTCATCAACCCGAGACAAACACAAACCTGTGACTGAGCAACATTTTTCATCTGTTTGTATTGTTGTTTTTTTGGTTCATCAGTCTTTAGAAGTTAAAGACTTCTCTAATTTTATTCCCTGAAATCATTTGCAAGTTGTTGTTTTTTAAATTTAAATCAGAATCAGAAAAACGCTAAAAATTAAACCCTGGACCACAAAAACTACTGTTCTTCTTCCCTGTATTGTCTTTTCTGTCACATCTGGTTTCAGACACAGCTGGACACAGCATCAATTTATTAATAAGGTTCAAAGAACGTGAACTAACAGATAAACCTAATCTAATAAAACCAGTCCGAGTCCGGACCTGGACTACAACCAGACAGTCTCTGAGGATCACAGATGTTTAGAGGAAGCAGTCTGACAACAAATGAGCCAAAAAATCAAGTCAGATGAATAAAAACTAAAACGGAAGAGACTTTCACATTTCTCCTCTACAGAACAGCTGATAAAACCACATGGAACCACAGAACCAGCTGACAGACTCACATGGACCCACAGAACCAGCTGATAGAACCACATGGACCCACAGAACCAGCTGATAGAACCACATGGACCAGGGATTACTTTGGAAACCTCTGTCATGTTGTTGGACCTCAAGACAAAATCAGACCTGCAACTCTTCATCATGGTCTCCTCATCCGAACCTCTTTAAGTGTTGGCAGAAGAACCTGGAGCGTTTGAGGCTTTTCTGACCTAATGAGACAAAAGCAGAACGTCTCATCCTGACAGGAAACCGAAATCTTCTTCTATCAAAGCATCCGAACAAAAACAGCTTCTTGACCTTCTGGTTCTCAGCTCATGTAGACAAAAGTTTGATCTGAATCTGTAGCAGAAAACTCATGAGAACATTCCATAATAATCACAGCTGTCAGAGCGGAAACGGTCCTCTGTAATAAAACTGGTTAGCACTTCATCATCATCACATGATGAACATAAGGAACCGATCACCTCCTCAAACTGATCCTAATCAACCAGCTGATTATTCAGTTGTTAGTCGACTCACTCCGACCCTCAAGTGAGAAGCTGCGCACCTGCGGGTGTCTGCGGGGTGAACTCAGTCCTGTAAGCGGGCCCCCTCCTCTCGGACCGCCGGCCAGAACTAACGGCGAACCTGCTGCCCATGGACCCGGAGCTCGGGGACGGTTTACAGCGGAAACCCGCAGCTCTCGGGCGGATGAACACTCCAGGCTCCTCCCGGAGCTCCGGCTGCGGCTAACGGCTCACTCTTAGCCGGGAAATCCTGCCCGGGTAACGGGCCAACAAACCATTACCTCGCACACAGTCCGGCGAGAGTTGCATCCCACTAAAACCATGGCAAACCGTTAATTTATTTTGAGCAAAATAAATAAAGTTGTGGAGATACAGATTCACGGCTGCCCGGAGCTCCGCAGCGATGGTCAGCTCCGCAGCTAGCGGGCCTTAGCTTAGCTCCCCTCCGCTCCATAAAATCTCCACCGTCCCCGGTGTCCAGGAGCCCATTCGCGGCCTCTCCGCTGCATTGGATGGTTAAAAAGCCTCCGAGGCGGCCTTGCAACCGCCAGCTCACCTTTTCCTTCTTAGTTTTGTTCGGCATCTTGACCGCGTCGAAGGCTTTTCCCACGGGACCTCCGTGACTATCCTGCCTGGGACTCAGACGCTGTCACTCGTTATGTCTCAACTCCCTGCGCCCTCTCCCCGAACAGCGGCTCCGATTGGCGTCCGGAGTGCACATCTGCCCAGCAACGCGAGGAGCAATTTTTCTGATTGGCTGAGAGTGAATTTAATGGCGAGGGTGAGGCTGCAGAGAGGCGAGGCAGGTCTGGAGTCCTCCCAGCAACAAAAACACCTTCCGACCTGAAGGAACCGAACCCTGCAGGTTCAGAACCGAACTGCACACCATCCAAAAGCTTCAGTCCAGGAGAAGAACCCCAAACATTTCGTCTGACATAAAGTTAAATATGAAGTACTAAAAGAATTGGGAAACTTTGTTCAAAAAGAAGTTATTTTTTAATTTAATTTGTAAAGTTTAAAAACAATTAGTCAGTTCTGTCACAAATTAAATCACGTCCCAAACTGGTTCTGTAACACAGGTTTAATCAGAGTTTATACATGATGGAGATTTTACTTCAGAGTCAGAACAGAATCAGAACAATCAGAAAAAATAAAGTAAAAGTTTATTTGACCAAAACAGGACCATTAGTCGGTTTTATTTTGTGGGGAAAACACAAAATATGTTAAAATATTTATTTTTTGCATGTTCTGACTTTATCTCGCACAGTGACTGCTGGGGATAAGCAACAGCTCCCCGCGACCCGGAATGGAGAAGCGGGTAAAGAAAATGGATGAATGTATGGATGGATGGATGTTCTGACTTTAAAAAAATAAGCATTTGGTGTATTTAAAGGCATACTGTATTTGTGTTATGTTGACTGTTTCTGTACGCTGATGTTAATTTGAATGTTTAAGTTTTAATTTTGAAATGTTGTGCATTCATGAGCAGGTTTTCCTTGAGGGGAAAAATGTTAAGCTCAAATAATAATAATCTGGGTAATTAAATGAAATAAATAAACTACTGAGGTTTCAAAGAATCCCTCCTGGATGACTATCTGACCAGTTGGACCCAAACAGGACAAACTGCAATCATCAGAAAGACCCTGAAAATACTGGATAAAACCTCAAACTTGTTCCTTCATTGTAGGATTTGAACTAAAGGTTTTGTTATTCCTTTAAAATGGGATTAAATGTGTTGATATTTGACTTGTGAAGAAGAGTCCTCATGTTTGGCTCCCTTGTTTTGGGGTGTAAAAAGTCCATTCAGGACATGTTCCTTTGGACAATCAGATTTGCTGATTGTGCAGCTTAGATCTGGACCACAGAACACTCAGAACCAAGGAACATCCTACAGACTGCTCTCTGATTCTTCAATTAAACATTTAATCGTACAAATAGTGGGTGCTCTATTTTGTCCATTGTTTTTTTATTGGTGCTGTCTTCATCATTTTTATCCAAGACCACATTATGTTAATAATCATGGGTTTTGTTACCTGTTTATCTGTCATAATGTTTTCTTTTTACTACTTACCATCAAGCAGCAGATGAACCTGTGGTTAAATCATGATATAGTCTACTCATTGTTGATTAATGTGCTTTCTCCTGCTTCTATACAAATAAAAAACACAGATTATTCTGAGGATGAATTTCAGATTTGCCTGGAGGTAAAGAAAAAAATCAGCTTCCAGAAAATCCTGTGTAGCCTCTTCAACGATCAGCAGGGGGCATCACTTCCTGTTAGCCAAGCAGCCAGACTTCAGACTTCCTCTCACCTGGAAAAGTACCTGAATATCTGACGAGTTACAGCTTTGAGTCTTCTTGGACACAACAGGTTTCTTTAGTAAAATGATGGTTGTGGTTCAGGGAATCATCATCAGTCTGCACATATTTTAAATTCAGCAAACCTCCTTCACACACTGCCATGAAAGCTGCAGAATAATACTCACTGCTGATATCTGTCTGGTTCCTTGTCTTGGTTTGGGAAACAGACACGGGTTAATACACTGCCTGGCCAAAAAAAAAGGTTACACACGCTAATATTTCATTGGACTGCCTTTAGCTTTGATTACGGCACACATTCGCTGTGGCATTGTTTCAATAAGCAACTGCAATGTCACAAGATTTATTTCCATCCAGTGTTGCATTAATTTTTCACCAAGATCTTGCATTGATGATGGTAGAGTCTGACTGCTGAGCAAAGCCTTCTCCAGCACATCCCAAAGATTCTCAATGGGGTTAAGGTCTGGACTCTGTGGTGGCCAATCCATGTGTGAAAATGATGTTTCATGCTCCCTGAAACATTCTTTCACAAATTGAGCCCAATGAATCCTGGCATTGTCATTTTGGAATATGCCCATGCCATCAGGGAAGAAAAAATTCATTGATGAAATAACCTGGTCATTCAGTATATTCAGGTAGTCAGCTGACCTCATTCTTTGAGCACATACTGCTGCTGAACCTAGACCTGACTAACTGCAGCAACCCCAGATCATAGCACTGCCCCCAAAGACTTGTACCATAGGCACTAGGCACGATGAGTGCAACACTTCACCTGCCTCTCTTTTTACCCTGATGTGCCCATAACTCTGGAACAGGGTAAATCTGGATTCATCAGACCACATGACCTTCTTCCATTGCTCCAGAGTCCAATCTTTATGCTCCCTAGCAAATTGAAGCCTTTTTTTCCCCGATTAGCCTCACTAATTAGTGCTTTTCTTAAGGCTACATAGCTGTTGAGTCCCAATCCCTTGAGTTCCCTTTGCATTTTTCATGTAGAAATGTTCTGACTTTAACTATTAAACGTAGCCCAGAGTTCTACTGTTGTTTGTCTTCGATTTGATTTCACCAAACGTTTAAGTGATCGTCGATCACGATAATTCCGGATTTTTTTCCCTGGCCACATTTCTTCCTCAAAGATGATGGGTCCTATCCTTCCAGCTTTTAATGTGTTAGACAGTTCTTAACCCAATTTTAGTAGTTTCTGCAATCTCCTTAGATGTTTTCTCTTCTTGATGCATGCCAATGATTTGACCCTTCTCAAACAGACTGACATCTTTTTCATGACCATGGGATGTCTTTTGACATAGTTGTTTATGAAATGAGAAGCAACTCATTGCACCAGTTGGGGATTAAATAACTTGTTGCCAGCTGAAACATAATCACCCATGCAGTAATTATCCAATAGGAAGCTCGTACTTATTTGCTTAGTTAAATCCAGGTGGTGACATTTCTTTTTGGCCAGGCAGTGTATATATGACCCTGTGCAGCTGAGGTGACTGCAGGTCATATATAGCAGACATCTAGTCTAGATGCTGCAGACTTTTTTATTACCATCTTGTGATCTACAGACACCGAATTACACAACTGTATCTGCTACATTTGAATTTTATAATATAGGACAAGTGTTATTGACACTAATAGGAGCTGTGAGTGTTTTCTGTGCATACCTGTCAGGAAACTACAAGTCTGTCCCACTTACTTCTGGTAGAGGTAGGTCCCCCTCTCTCACACACCTTCACGCACCATTTCACAATGATGGTTGAAGGTCATACAAACAGGTTGCTATTACAACAATGTGGCTTGCCTACTCTAATGCTAGATTCAGACTTGACTTAATAAAGTAAATCATGCAACTAGGATTCTCATTCTGAGATAACCTTTTTGTAGAGCAAATCTGTTCTGGCACATGTAGGCAGCCATCTTCTCCTAATGGTATGCCTGATATGCCACAACAGGATAAAAAAAAAAGGTTAAAAATAAATCCAAATCCACAGACGTAAAAACAGAACTTAAAAATAAATGAGCTCCTGCTGAACTCTGGGTCCAAACTTCAGGTTCTTCTCATCAAACATGAACAAGTTCATGTCATAAATCTTCATTAAGTATTTACATTTTAATTTATATATGCCTTTATGCATTATTTATACAGACATTAAATCAAGAAACACTAAACTGATTCCAGATCAAACTAGTAGATCATGTAAACTCAGATTTTCTTTGAAGCAATATCTTTAAAGCCATAAAAGTTGCAAAGGAGACTGGAGACTTTACCACCAGATACAGACAAGTTTACACAACTCCACCCCTTGAAATCAGAACAGCTTAAAAACATGGTCTTTACAACATATATCCAAAACACTAAAAAGTACCAGAAATTATCAAGAAACGGACTCTGGAGAATGTTGGAGCAAATCTGATTAAAATGATCTGAAACATCCTTGTGACTTGTCCAAGCATAACCCCACATCCTGCCCTATGACCTTTGGAGAAAGGCACCACCTCACCATGAACCTGAACAGGAACAACTGGGTATAAAAGAACTGTACAAAGTCCTGTAAGGACGTTTCGATCTGGTTTAGCTCTGTCCAGGTCAACATCCGCTCACTCTCCTTTCTGATAGCCAGTTTTTCCCAGGTACCTGAAGGAATCAGAAACAGGTCTGTGGTTGTCACACTTTCCTTTTGTGTTGTCAATTAAAGCTCATTTTTCTTATATAAAAACTGTAATATTTGTTTTTTTTTTATTTCTTGTAGTAAAGTAAGAAATGTTTGAAATTAAAAAGCTGATTTAACCATCTTCATCTAGCACAAAAAAACACTTAAACCTGACATTTCATCTACTTTTATTTAAAACACTAATGAAACAAACATTACAGGACGAGCATCATGAAGGAAAAAAATGCTGGCGGTTCAGACTCGTTTTAAATATGAACATAAACAGTTTGATAGTGAAGGTTTGAAGAAACAGGACTTGAACTTTAGAAAATAAAAACTTACAATCAGTGAGCAGAAACTAACTTCATCGGGAAAAAATAATCTGTAAAAAACAGGAACCTCAATCCATTTGATTCTCTCCAGAACCCAACCAGAATATCTGAATACATCAGATTACACCAGAGATGTCAAGGGAACCTTAAACATAGTCTGACATTGTGCTTCAAAGCCAGTCTGGTTCAGTTTGGCCCATTAGAATCAGATCAGACTTTCATACCTGCTGAACTTCTGGAGGAAAACCTTCAGGAACCTTCAGTCCTGCAAAACTGTCTATCCTGAGCTCCCATCATGCCACTCTCTGACCTACTACTCAAAGTTAAAATTATAATCAAAGTCCAGGGAGGTCATGTCTGACAGAAGGCCCAGGGTTTCTGGAGTGATAGCCAAAGCTGGAGCGTCTTTTTTATTGGTTGTCTCAGTCTTTGGCTGAGACTCTGGATCAGAAACCTCCAAAGCTTTAGGTTCTAAAATTGTGGAGTCATGGTCTCCTAATGCCAGTTCTGGTTCTGGCTGGCTCTGCTGCTGTTGTCTGGTCTGATATCTGGTCTGAGACCGGGTTTGTCGAGCAGGGGCAGAGGCAGGAGGAGTCTTCCTTGTTGGTGTTGACTTGCCTCTGATTTTAGGGCCTGGTTTGAGTTTAGACTGTGGTGATAGAGTTGTTTCTGGTTGGGACAGGGAATCAGGTTGAGGCTCTGCTTGGAACGGAGGAGCTGGTTTAGGCTGGGGTTCAGGGTTTGGTTCCAGATGAGGGGTCTGGTTTTGAGACAAATTCTGATCGCAGTCTGGAAGAGCTGGTTTGGGTTGGGTCGTTGGCACCACCTGAGTTGTTGGAGCTTTGGTGGGCTGAAGGGACCAAACAGAGGTGATCTGAATGTCTGATTCAGTCTGAGCTTGGGGACCTGGAGGACAGTTTTTTGAGTTTGGTTCCGGAGATGTTTGGACCTTAGTTGGAGGCTGGGCTTGAGTGAAAGAAAGACACTGATGTTGGAGTTCTGTTTGAGGTCTTGGTTCATTCTGGGGTTTAACTAGAGGTTGATCTTGAGTTTGGGATTGGGTTTGAATTTTGGACAGAAAGTGAGGTTGTGGTTTATCTTGGAGCTGTGATTGGGTCTGATAAGAGGACTGTGGTTGTGGCTGAGGTGCATGCGGAAAAATGCTTTTGTCACTAGTTTCTGGTCTGGTGAAGGAAGAAGGGCCTTGCTGGCCACTGCTGCTGTAGAAGATTCCAAATAAATCCTGGGCTTTGGCTGCAGCCAGGTTGCTCTTCACCTTATCGGGTTTATGGGGTCCCAATGCTTTGTTCATGAAAGGTGGCGGTTTGACAAACATAGTGCAGGTCTGCTCACTCTCTGGGACACCAGGAGCTGCCACATCTGACACTATC
This sequence comes from Kryptolebias marmoratus, assembly GCF_001649575.2. Lineage (NCBI taxonomy): Eukaryota > Metazoa > Chordata > Actinopteri > Cyprinodontiformes > Rivulidae > Kryptolebias > Kryptolebias marmoratus. The sequence goes on along the minus strand of NC_051451.1, from coordinate 5,577,189 downwards.
TTGATCATTGCTGGTTGTACAGGTGGATACTTGGATAAAGTAACCTGAGAGGACGCTGGCTTACCTCCTGCTGGAATAGGTTTAGTTTCAGAAGGCGCTGGCTTTGACTGGACTGGAGAACAAACTGGTGGAGCAGAATTAACCTGGATGGGTGCAAGTTTAAACTCTACTGGAGCAAGTTTAGACTCGACTGAAGCAGGTTTAGACTCGACTGCTGCAGGTTTAGAGTGAGCTTGAACCAGTTTAGGTTTAACTACAGCAGATTTAGATTCAACTGCAGCAGGTCTAGATTCACCTGCAGCAAGTCTAGACTCTACAGCAGGTCCAGAAGCTGGCAGATCTTGTTTAGCTTCAGATGCTACAGCTTTTGACCCAGTTGGATCAGGTTTGGATCCTTTGCGTGAAGTATTAACTTCACACGGTTCAGGTTTTGACATTGATGGAGGAAGTTCAGGACCAAATGGTTCTGATTCGGTTACCGCTGGCGCAGAAAATGGCTCTGATTGTCTAGGTGTGTGGACTGAAGGGAATCTGTTCATCTGAACAAGCTGTGGCGTGACGAGGGGACCGGGAGTAGGCCCTAGTATACTCGTGTTTGGGGATCTCATGTTAAGGAATGTATTGAGGGACGCAGGTTTTCCAGCCATAGCTGCCTTCCTCACCTGATTGGCAGGCGCACGGAGGTTTGGACGAATCCGTCCTCGACCACCAGAGAACCAAGATGGAGGTGTGGGTGGTTCACCTGCCAGCTTCTGGGCAATCTCTTTTGCAACAGCCATAGACTTTGCAAAAGAATCCTCCACAGTGGATGCCTGCTCCTTCGCAGTTGTTTCGTCTTCCTTGAGGAATTCTGCAGCTATTTTCTGTGCCTCCTTTGCCAATTGGTTTTCCTTCTTCTTCCATGTGAATTTCCCAAAGGAAGTGGTTGCAGAAGGTGCTTTACCAGTTTCCAAACTCTGCTTGCGGAGCTTTGCCCTCATGGCAGGGCTGGGTCCACAGAAGATTTTTGGCAGCTCATAAGATTTTAGTGGAGGTTCAGACTTAATGGGGTCTGGTTTCCCGGCAGGTTTGTCTGCCTCCCTTTCAGCCATAGGTTTCCCTTCGTTGCACTCCCTGCTATATTTAGAACTGACATCTGAATATTTTTCATGCTTGTGTTTGTCCTTGTCACCTCTGAAGCTGTATTTTGGACGATCATTGTATCGGTCGTTACCATCCCTGTGGTGACGGTACTGGTACTCTTCATCTTGGTTGCTGTTCTTGTAGCGAATGTTCTGGTCTTCATCGTCTCTGCTGTAGTGGTATTTGTCATCCTTTTTGGTGTATTTATACTTTTCATCTTCATCTTTCTTGCTGTAAGAATACCTTTCATGTTCCTGGTTCTTTTTGAAATCCTCTTTCCTGCTCAACTTTGTCTTATCCTCCTCTTCCTCCTTTTTAACTTTATATTTTTCCTCTTTGTGCACAGCAGCATCCTCTTCCTTCTTTTCTTTCTCCTTTTTCTCCTTTTTATGTTTGGCCTTTTCTTCTTTTTCTTTGCTACCTTTTTGGTCATCGTCGTGTTTGCGTTTCTTTCCACTCGCCTCCAAAGCCAGGGCGGCCTGGCGGTCCAGGTTCCTCCTCTGCTCATACAGTGGATTCTCATATATTTGGTTCTGTTGAAGAATGTACAAAAAAGAATGAAGATGACAAATCAACAATGATTTTAGTCTGACATGATATCTCCAGCACGTTAACTAGACTGCATTATGACACTATTTATTTACGGTAAAATAAAAACAGTCTTTAATACTAAAAGTTTACATATTAGGATGCAATAACTCACCTGGTCCTCAGCAAGTGTTAACAATTAGTAAATCTGACCTCACTGTCATTTTTTATTAAAAAAATAAAAAAATAACCAAACAAACAAAAAAACAAAAAAACAAAAAACAAAACTAAGCTAAAAAGCAATTAAAAGCCTTTGAAGATCTGCTGATATGTTTCAGATCATGACCCAGTTTGGTCCAAGCTTGGCCTGTCAATCAATCAATCAAATTTGATTTGTATAGCACATTTCAGCAGCAAGGCATTTTACCGATTTTTAGTTAAAATTTAGTATGGTAGTAGCTGAGAGTCATTTCAAAACATACTGTGATCAATAAGTGATGGCAAAAGACTTGTGTTTAAAACTTTGACATTACTTGTTGGAGTAAACCCTGTCTGATAGCTAAATTTCTCTGGGTGGATTTTAATGAAATTAAAGTAATCATTGGTACATGTACATCTACAACTGAATAACTTTTAGAGTCAACCTGGTTCAAGATGGCCTCAACAACTAATTGGTCATAGCCAACACAAAATGTCTAATTAAGTCAATTTTACAGATACTGAGCTGAAATTTGGTGTGGAAGTAGCTGAGAGTCATCCCCAACACATACTCTGAGTGTTGACTGATCTTGCAATATCACATCAGCTAAAACTTTGTCAACTTTGTTTAGACCTTAGTCTAAAACTCTGGTATGAAAGGAGGTTGCCATCTGGGATTGTGTTCACAGAACTTGAAGCCCTGATAATTTTTATGTCCTGATACATTAAACTAGAAATGAAAGCTGATGGCCTTTACTGTTAATATGAATGTTCCTTTGGCTGTAATTTGGCGTGGGCTGGTATGAGAGTTTGACGGTATGATAACCTTGAGCAAAAATACCATAGTTGCACTGTGTTACAAAAATTTAAAAACATGATTTATTTGCTTTTACTTAAAAACAGAAATGCAAATACTATTACAATAGTTGCTTAAATAAAATCAAATATTGGCTAAAATGGTTATATTATAGAAATAATAGTATACTATTACTTAATTTCATATTTATAGCTTTCTTATAGTTATAACTATAGTTTATAGATATAACAGATATAAACAAGGAGACTAAGAGAACAGAAGTGAACATGTTGACAGTCAATATTTAAAATATGTCAGCTTTTTGCTGAACTCAGAACAAATTTTGCACCAATACATGATCAGCTTTTTATTTATAACATTTTAATTTACAATTTTATTTAAGATCAAGGCTGAATTTTTGATTTAATGACAAGTATTGAGAATAATTTAAAAAATTAACATCAGTGAGTCAGCTGTCAGTTTTAATATAATGGTTTTTCCCCCAACATATTCTAGTGGACATTAAGGACATAATTCACAATAAGCAGACTGTTTAATTATACTGAAGACAGTTCTTCATGTAAATATGTTTCCTCTTTAGGAGACCATTTTATGTTTGGCCCACTGTAGTTTTATGTACCTTAAAAATGAGATGTTTCCTTTTAGGAAAAATAAGAAGGAAAAACAGTGTTTTCCTTTATCAGCTCCACAAAATACACAAAACTGGTAAACTCAACTATAGAGCCAGATCAATTTATTTATTATTCTAAAGTATTTGTGCCTATTTCTCAGAAAATTACTTCTCTGCTGCTCTGTTCTCTGTAATGTTGAGCCTGACAAGTTGATGTTAATTAATTAGTTGGTTATTAGTCTGTAGTAAGCCTGCAGTCTGTTGTTCTACTGGCTAACATGATAACTATTGTAGCTTGTTGCAAACGTTCATTTCAAAACAGCATTAACTTGCAAAGAGAGACTGTTTATATAAAAATATGGGGGAATTCTCCCCTCAGCTACAGTACACAGCTGAATGACAGCTTAGAGCAACAGAGATGTTCACAGAGTGGGGGAAATAAAAAAATATGCCCAGTCTCTGTTGTTTCATTTTAAGGCATTTAAACTGTAGGAACGGTGACGAAAAAAGCAGTGTTTTAGACTTTTTTCCACTGTTATATACCTTAAAACTAGTAATTGGCCCACACCTAGCTGTAATTCAGAGTCAAAATGAAACAAAGTCTGACCCGAGTTGTTTGATTGTGACCGTCACCTGCTGGGTTTAATACCTTGTATTTCTCGTTATGAAAGTGTGTGATGATGTGTTCTTCGGCACAGATGGCGTCTCCAAAAAACTGCTTGCACAGCAGACAATAGAACCCTCTGACAGGAACTAGGAACTCCGAACCTGCAGCCAAACACAAACAGGACTTTTTAAACCCTCAAGCTGTGACAAAATAAGATACTAATCATGTTTACCTGACGGACGTCTCCACTTGGAGGACCTGTCAGGAGAGGAGAGTTTCAGAGAGAAACGTTTGTTTCAGAAACAGAAGGTGATGAGGTCAAAGGTTATTTCAGAGCAGAAACTGATGGGAAAATGTTGGAACAGCTCAGGATCTTTGTGGAGGACACATGAAAAGCAACAGAACTGACATCAGAGATGTAAACACGAGTTTTTCCTGTGGCTTCACGTGGTTAGCACTGTTTTCATTAAGAGACAGAGAATCTGCAGCAGAGATCCACTCAGATTTCCACCTGGAAGCAGAAGATTGCTAACAACATTCAGTGGCTCACACTTCGTATCATCTGACACATCATGATGACATCACCACAGCATGTGGCACCGTCTTACACTACCTTTGGCAGGTTTGGTTTGCTTCTCTGATGTCAGCGTGTTCTTGGAGATTTTGGTGAGACTGGAAGCCCAGGGTCGGTCGTATGGGTCAAGAGTCTGTGCAAAGAAAAGACTGATCAGTTGTTAAGATTATTAACCATCAAAAACACTTAAAGATTAATGTTCAGTTTGATCATAATTATGATAAATCTTAGCCTAAACAAACCTTGCGATGAGATTTGCTGTGCAAGTGTGTGAAAAAATCAAACATGGAGCCAGAGGTGATGTTACAGTTTTTACACCAATGATTTCCAGCATCATAGTATTCAAAAGGGTCGGGGGGTGGAGCCTGTTCTGGGGCAGCGGCAGGTGGTTTGTACGGAGATGCCCTGGTCGGAGCAGGGGGGGTTAACTGTAAAACAAAGATGGAGGGGAGTCATGGCAGCAGGAAGAAGGTGACACACTCAAGTCTCAGGACTTGTTCAAGTTAAAATAGCTTCACAAAATCAATAAAAAATAAAGTTCCTTACCTTCAGCGTGCTCCAATACTGTAGACCAAAATCTACCAAAGTGTGTCTTACTGTTGTTTTCTACTTTGACAGAATTTCCTGACTTAGTGGTTCAACGCAATAGAGCCCCAAGTCAGAATAAATCAACTTGTATGGTTTAAGATGTCCTTAGTCACATGCCTATTTTTTTTTTCTTTACAATAAACTTCAGTAAAGAATGAATAAATTAGTAAACTTAGCTGGAGGTCTTAAACGTCTGAGCAAATACCCTGAAACATTTACTTCAGTTTGTCTACGTCATCTCAACCTACACGCAGCAGCCAAGGCACATACCATGAGTTCAAAAAACCAAAACCAAAAAAAAGTGTTTAAAAAGACAGCTAAAAACATCTTCACAACCTGCTAGTAAAAATAAAACCCATTAATAAACCAGGCAATAAACCTGTTAAACAACATCTAATTATAATTTTTGTAAAAAGTGATATGTGTGAATGGTTATTTGTCTTGTTTGTCTCTGTGTGGCCCTGTGATTGACCTGTCCAGTTTCTTATTGGTTTATTGGATTTATTAGCAGGTTGTACACCACCTCTCCAACAATGAATGCTGGAGATAGGCACGAGCTCCCTGTGACCCAGAAAGGATAAAACGGGTAGAGAAAATGGATAGATGGATAAACACATTAACAAACCTGGTAATAAACCAATTGATAAACCACACAATAAAGTCAATAATAAAAATAACATAAATATATTGTTAATAATAAACTAGATATCCATCTTCTGCCACTTATGAATGGTTGGGTCTCAGAGGAAAGAGGTCTAGGAGAGAAACCCAGACCTCCCTCTCTCAAGCAACACTCTCCAGTTCCTCCTGGGGGATCAAAAACACCAGAGGATCTATAATCCTTTTAGCAAGTTCTGGGTCTGCCCCAGGGTCTCCTTCCAGTCAAACATGCCTGGAAAACTTTTAAAGGGAGACACCAAGGAGGCATCCTAATAAGATGCCTGAACCACTCAGCTGACTGGTTTTGATGTGGAGGTGCAGCAGCTCTACTCTAAGGTCCCCCAAGCGTTATCTCTAAGGTTGAACCCAACATTCCTACAAAGGAAGTTTATTTTAGCCACTTGTATCTAGGATCTCATTCTTTCGATCATGACTTAAATGTCATGACCATTGGTGAGAGATGGAACAGACAGACCAGGAAATTGAGAGCTTTGCTTTTTGATTCAACTCTTACATTGCTATAACAGGCCAAAGCAACACCCTTATTATTGCAGACAAAGCCCCAATTTGTCCATCCATCTCCTGCTCCAACTTTCTATCATTTGAGAAAGTGACCCAACCAGAACCCAGAGGGAGTATTCTACCTTTTTCCAGTTGAGAACCATGGCCTCGGACTTAGAGGAGCTGACTCTCATCCCAGCCACTTAACACTTGGCTGTGAACTGCCCCTAAATTGTAATGGCCCAAAAAAGCCAACAAAACCACATTGGCTGCAAACAGCAGAAATGAGATCCTTAGGTTTTCAAACCAGACACCCTCCTCTCTACAAGAGGCCTTGGATTCTGCTCTTGAGATTCTGTCCATAAACACCAAAAACAGGATCAGACAAGGAACAGCCCTGGCGAAGCCCAACCTGCACTGAGAAAAAACTCAACTTTGTGTCGGCGATGTGGACACAGCTCTTGATTTGGTTATACAGGGAGCAGATAGCCCTTAAAAGCAGCTCTGGCAACCCATATTACAGCAGAACCCCACACAGAATGCCTCTGGGAACATTTTCAAAAGCATTCTCCAGATCCACAGATCATATGTAGACTGGAAAGTCAAACTCCCACAACCCCCTTTGCAGCTCTGCAATAGTAGAGATCTGGTCCACTGTTCCACAGCCAGAATGAAAGCCACATTACGCCTCCTGAATCGTTTAACAATTGGTCAAAGCCTCCCTTCCAATATCCTGGAGTAAATTTTTCCAGGGAGGCTGAGAAGTGTGATCCCTCTATAGTTCAAACACACTCTCTGGTCCCACTTACTGAAAATGAGAACCACCATCCCAGTATGCCACTCTGCAGTTGTTGTCCCAGTCCTCCATGTGACACTAAAAAGAAGTGTCAACCATGACAGCCCTGCAATGTCCAGAGCTTTCAGCATCTCAGGGCAAATACTATCCACCCCAGGCGCCGTGCCACCAGGGAGCTCTTTAACTACCTTGGTGACCTCTGTCATAGTAATTAACTCATCTTCCTCCAAGTCCCCAGACTCTGCCTCACCAAAGGTGGACATGGTGGCTGAATTAAGGAGGTCCTAAAAGTGCTCCTTTCACCATCTGATAATATCCCCAGTCTGGGTCAGCAGTTCCCCACCCAAACCAAGCACAACCTGGGAAGGAGCCAGCTTTCCCCTTCCGAGTTGCTGAATGGTTTGCCACAGCCTCCTAGAGGCCAACTGAAAGTCTTATTCCATGGCTTCTCCGAATTCCTCCCAAGTTTTTGCATTTGCAACCACAAAAGCCACAGTCCTACTGGTTATCCTGTACCTGTTAGCTGCTTCAGGAGTTCTATGAGACAGCCAAGCTCCAAGGCCTCTTTCTTCAGCTTGATGATTTGATGGCTCCTCCGAGTGCCACCGCAACAGGCACCAATGACCTTCAGGCCACAGCTTCTGGAAACCACATCTTCAATATTGGATATGATCCATTCAGACTCCAAGTCCCTGGTATCCCCCGGAACATGAGAAAAACTATCCCAGAGGTGTGACTTAAAGGTCTCACTGACAAGGTTCTGCTAGACATTCCCATTTCACACTAACTATTCATTTGGGTTTACCAAGTCTGTCCGGCAGCCTCCCTCACCACTGGATCCAACTCACCATTAGGTACTGATCAGTTGACAGCTCTGCTCCTTTATTTACCTGAGTGTCCAAGACATACAGCTGCAGGTGTGATAACCCAATTACAAAATCTGTCATGGACCTTTGGCCTAAGGTAGCCTGGTACCACATACGGACCACTCTACAGTCCCTGACAGAAGTTATGTCGCTTATCCATGTTGCGGAAACAAAAGCTTATTGGTTTTAAAAATGACTCATATGAAAGCTGAAACCCTCCAAAATTAGGTTTAATTACCAAAATAAATTTGCTTCACTGCAAAAATAATAATAATAATCCTTTAATGAACACAGAAAGGTCAGATTTTGGCAAGACAAAAGTTTTGTCGCCTTGTCATATAATGCACCCTAGTTTACAGTCTCACCTGTGCTCACTAATTGATCGGTTAATTAGTGAGAGTGTATAAAAAGAACCCCAGACCTTCACTTGAACTGCAACTTGACTTCTGACAACATGCCAAAAAACCACCCTGCGACCAAAGCCTTGATTATCAAGAGGCTGAAGACCAGATCCACTGCAGAGGTGGCTGGCACCAGTTAATGTGTCACACTGTCAAGTACAAAGAATTAAAAAAAAAAAGATTTGAAGAGACTGGAGATGTTTCTGACAAGCCCAGGTCTGGCAGACCCCGCAAGACAACTGCTCAGGAGGAACGTTTGGGTGTGCAAAACATTTGCAAGGTGGAAGGCAATATCAATAGCCTAAAATATCAAGAAGTATTAGCTACCTCTTACATTCCCAATCATAAAAGGGGTCAAATTCTGCAGCAGGATGGTGCTCCATCTCATACATCCATCTCTCCATCAAAGTTCCTCAAGGCGAAAAAGATCAAGGTGCTCAGGGACTGGCCAGCTCAGTCACCAGACATGAACATCATTGAGCATGTTTGGGGTAGGATGAAAAAGGAAGCTTGGAAGACATAACCGAAGAATTTTGATGAACTCTGAGAGGCGTGTAAGACTGCATTCTTTGCTATTCCTGATGACTTCATCAATAAATTGTATGAATTGTATGAATCATTGTCAAACCGCATGGATACAGTCCTTTAAGCTCATGGAAGTCACACAAAATATTAAATATGGCTCTAATAGCACCACAACTTCATTCACCAATGTTATGTTATGTTAAAACTTTTGTCTTGGCAAAATCTGACCTTTGTGTTCATTAAAGGATCATAATTTCTTCAGTGAAGCAAATTTATTTCTGTAAATTAAACCTCATTTGGGAGGGTTTCAGCTTTCATATGAGTCATTTCTAAAACCAATGGATGAATTTAAAGTCAGGTTATAAGCTTTTGTTTCCACAACATGGATAAGCGACAGAACTTCTGTCAGGGACTCTATGCTCAAACATGGTGTATGATATAGACAGTTTGATATGATAGACAGTTAATGCCTAGCACATTAGTCCAATAACAGGACACAGCTCAAGTTCCGATCAGAGAGGTCGTTCACGCCAGTCCAGATGACTTTGTCATATCCCCCAGATGGCACCCATTTCTAGACAACATCTAGAAACCCTAAGAAGGCCAGATAATCTTGATTGCCATGCAATCAAAACCTTCCCTCCTGCAGCTTGAAGCTGCAGAGAGGTGACCCTCTTATTCACCGGGGAGAACTCCAACCGTAAGGCGCTCAGCCGGGGGGCCTACCTCCATGGGGTGTCCCAGTTTCCCTTGTCCAGGCGAGGTATGCTGTTGAATGTGTTGTTTTTCCATTGAGGTTTTTGAATCTTTCTTAGTCTGATCCCTTCTCTGAGGCCAGTTTACCAGTGAAGACCCTACCAGGTAATAATGCTCAAGACAACACTGTTGTTAACACCTTAAAATCGTTGGGGTACTCAAACCCCTCCACCAAATTAAGGTTGTGATTCTGCAGAGGGAAAACTATATATTAACCCATTAACAAAGCAGGTATTAAACCAGTTATTAAACTGGATATTATTAAACCAGTCATAAATTAAACATGGTAAAGAAAACGGTAATAAACCAGAAATTAAACTTGTTATTAAACAAGGTAATTTTGGTAAAATAGTGATAAACTGTATATTAAAAAATAGATACTGTAATAAACCGGGTAATGAAGTTGTAAAAACAACATTAAGCCAGTATTGAACTGGACATTAAACCCATTTATAAACCAGGTAATAATGCCTTAATAAACCCAGTTATGAACCTAATATTAAACCTGGTAAACTAGAAATAATTTGGATAATAAATCTACTAAAACAGGTTTTAAAAAGGTAGTAATGCAAATAATGAACTTGTCAAGAAATCCTATTAAGTCAGTTCATAGATTTGTTAAATCTGCTAATATAAAATTTGATAATAAACAAGGTAATAAGTCTGACAAACATGTTAATAAAACACATATATAACATGTAATTGAATCAAGTAATAAAAAATAATAAAAAGACTATAATCCATCCATCCATCCATCTTCTTCCGCTTATCCGGGGTCGGGTCGCGGGGGCAGCAGCCTAAGCAGGGAGACCCAGACTTCCCTCTCCCCAGCCACTTGGGCCAGCTCCTCCGGGGGAATCCCAAGGCGTTCCCAGGCCAGCCGAGAAACAT
>NC_051451.1:5558512-5566534 GCF_001649575.2 Kryptolebias marmoratus | reverse complement strand
GGTAGGAACGTAGATCGACCGGTAAATCGAGAGCTTTGCTTTTTGACTCAGCTCTCTCTTCACCACGACAGACCGGTACAGCGCCCGCTTCACTGCAGACGCTGCACCAATCCGCCTGTCGATCTCCCGCTCCATTTTCCCCTCATTCATGAACAAGACCCCGAGATACTTAAACTCCTCCACCTGGGGCAGGACATCCTCCCCGACCCGGAGAAGGCACTCTACCCTTTTCCGGCTCATTATTAAAAAGACTACAATAATATATAATAATAAATTAAATAATTTGGATTAGAAACTTGTTATTAAATCAGGTAGTAACTAATTATGTTCATACAACCAAAAAACTAGTTGGAAAACTGGATATCAAAGATGTTGTTAAACCCAGCTATAAATTTGAAAGACCTGATAAAGAACTAGGTAATAAACCACTTAATAAATACAATAAACTAGTAATAAACTGGTAATTAAACCCAATAAACAGGTACAAATAGTTAATTAACCTGTTAAACTAGAAATAATCTGAATATTTAACTTGTTATACAACCAGGTAGTAACCTGGAAAATAAACCTCTACAGAGATCACATAAACCAGTAAATAATCCTCATATGTAACATGTTTTAATAAACTAGGTAATAAATCTGTCAATAAAGCCACAGAATAAACCTGGATTATAATCTAGATAAATCAGTTGATACATCAAATAAGCTAGTTCATCTGCTACACAATTTCCTATAGTCTGTTAACTCTCAGCTTAGATCATGTGACTGGTCAGAACTGTTTCTACAGTAAAACCAGATGACTGAAGGTTCTCCAGTTCTAATGATGGAGGTCCTGTGTAGAGACCAGAACCTCCTGATTGGACCCTAGCTATGCTCCTAACAGTAACTCTCAATTACCTCCTCAGCAGGAGTTGTACCTTTACTGTTGAGCCGCCAGAGTCCTCCTGCTCCACACTGCTCCTCTCCAGATCTCGTTTGTTCTTCACTGGTTGTGGCTCGTCCTCCTGGACTTTGGGTTGCTTGTTTGTTTTGCTGGGCCGGTCTGATGGGTTAAGGCCAAGGATGAGGGCCACTTTCTCAATTTCACTGCGTTTCTTCTCGGCGACCTCATGCTCCTTGCGGAGGCTAGAGATCTGAGCCATAACCTCTTCCTGCAGGCGACCGATCTCCTGCAGCAGGGGGTCTTTGTGGCCATCCTTCTCTCTGCGCTTCTTCCTCATCAGCTCACCTAGAAACATGGAGACATGTCCACATGATGACATGTGATCTTTAAGAAACAGAACCAGAGGATGAAGTTGAGTTGAAAGAGTCCCTTGGTAGACCTCCTGAAACCTACCTTGCTGCTTCCTGAGTCGCTCCAGCTCTTTTATCAGATAGTCTTTCTTTTTCATCCTCATATCCCGCTCCTTCTTCAGATTCTCCCGCTCCTCCAGAACCTGAACAGACCAGAACAACAAACAGCAACGGTCAGCTGCTGTCTTCCTAAATCCAGCAGAATTAGTACCAACAAACTGGGTCTGGTCACTTAGAGTTCCAGCAACAGCTGAGAGCAGACGGGTGCGGACAGGAAGTGAAGCATGACCGTGGAGACAGGTCCAAACCAAAGACTGTTAATATATTAGACCTCAGAGTAGAACCTGGAACTTGAAGCCAGGAATGCGATCAGCTTCCCTGTCAGCTGTTTAAGTCCTGCACCCCCCAAGTAAACCAAAGGGACATTGCTCTTGTTAAAAAAAAATAAAAAATACACCTCAGATAATGTTTTTTAAGCGTTGAGTCAACACCTGAAAAACATTAGCTAAGGTGTTTTTTATTTTAATTTTTTTTCATTTAACCAGGGGCAATGTGTTATTTCCATGGAGGGTGCAGGACTTGAAACTTGAAGCAGCTGACAGGAAAGCTGGTCCTGGTCCAGCCTTAACTTCTAGGTTATGGTCCGAGGTCTTCCTGTAACTTACTGTCTACGGTACAGACAGGAAGTGATGCATGATTATGCAAATGAGATGCAGATAAGAAATGATACGTGGAGTAGGCGAAACCTTTTGTTTCTGGCTCTCATTGTTCTCCTCCTCAGAAACTCTCCTGTCCTTGCTCTCTCGTTGCTCTTTGTTCTGAGAAACACTTCTTGCCACACCTGAAAAAGCACAGAAGACAGACACAATCACACACTGACTTACCGTGGACTGTCCTCTCAGTTCAGTCTTTTGTCTCACTTCCTATTTGTAGATGCAAAGAATGAGATGTGATCTTTCATACCAATGTGTAAAAGGTGCATTTTTGCTATGTCACGTTTGTACAATTGCTTTGAAATGTTTGTGCTTTTACCAAGTTGTTTGTGTTTCTGCCATGTCATGATTGCATTTTTTGTTGTGAACTTGCTAGTTAGCTCTGTAGGCTCATCACCATACAGCTCTAAGATAAGGATACACTTTGGGAGGAATAGCAAAACTCTGGTTTCTGATTGTAGCTTCCGATTCGGAAAATGGCTTAAGGGCGATTCCACCTAATTTTTCACACCTTCAGCATCTTTAATCTACTCTAGTTAAAAAACTACAACACCTAGACACTTCAAACCTGGAGCAAATTATTCTGCACTGATTGCAGAACCAAGTATATGATTTGTGAAACCTCAATAAAGGGGGATTTTAGCACTTTTTTTTTTTTTTTTTACATCCGGACCACACTAGAACTGGTCTAGCGCCAAAACTTTAACACCTCACTGATATTTGATAAAAGGTCAAATCTATGCTAAAATCTTGTGTTCTGAATGTGTAATTTTATCTGTGTTTTATGTGTGTTTTTGAAGTTTTGTGTTTAGATTTTTTGCCATGTCATGATTGCAGTTTTTGCCATGTCATGTTTGTTACGTTGTTGTCAGGTGTACATTTTTGCTGGGTTTTGCTGTTTTTGCTGTGTTATATTTGTATTTTTGCTCTGTCAGGTATAGGTTTTCGCTGAGTTAGGTTGCGGGTTTGTCATGTCATGTCTGATATTGACATGTCATGTTTCTGGTTTTGCTGTGTCAGATGTACATTTTTGCTGGGTTAAGCTGCATCTTTGCCAAGACACTTCTGCTGTCTTTTATTCTTCCTGTCAATTGTCATTGCATTGTATGCTCACCTTTGATTCCAGCCTCAGGGGCTGGTTTTTTGTAGGGTTGTTTGTAAGGGGGAGTTGGAGGAAAGTCACTGACAGTGGTCTGTGTTGGCGGGGCCATGCTAGGGGGCGGGTACATAGGGGGCCACTGCTGATGCATGTAGGACATGTAGTTGCCATACTGGCTGTATGCCGAAGAGGGGAAGTTAAAAGGCATCATGCTGTGGACCTGTGAGGGGGGGTAGGTGGGGATTGGCATCCCGGGGTGAGGAGTGATGGCTGCAGGGTCAGTGGTCTGAGGCTGCAGTGGCGGTGCATCACTCCACTCGCTTATTGGTTCATTTGTATCTCGTTCTTTGTGGGTTTTGGGTGGAGCTATATTCTTCTTGCGCTCATCGTTGTCACTGCTCCAGCTGCCCCCACTCTTGCCGCTCCGCTCACGGCTGCGACTCCTGCTGCTGCTATCTGAACTGCCACTGTGGTTCTGCCTCCTGCAGCCCTGGCTACGCCGGCTGCCATCTGAGCTGCCGGAGGAATACCGGTGTCGGTGCGTGGGAGTCTTTGGAGGTGGCTTGTTTCCCTGGAGGCGCTCTTTTGTCCTAGCAGCCATCTTGCTGATGTCAGTCACTCCCAGGTCCAGTCCGATAGTCTTTAGCAGGTCCTGGATCTTCTCATACTCCTCCATTGCCTGGCGTTCATTCTCCTCCAGCGTCTCTGTTCCTGGTGGGTGGGTGGGGTTTGACACCTGGACTGTAATGTTCTGGTTGCAGGTGGTTGTGGGCTGGCTCACGTACCTGTCCACCTCACTCACGGTAGGTGTGGCCTGAAGATAGGGTGTAACAGGTAAGGGGCAGGCATACAACTGAGTGAGGGCAACTCTCTGTGAAGGGGATTCTGAATACAGAGAGTCCTCTGTCACATCCCCATACAGGTCCAGGCTGTGGTGTCGAACCGGCTCCGGTTGGAGTTTAGTCTCTTCTGAATCGCCATACAAAAACTTCTCCTCATCATCAATGTCATCTTGAACTTTCTGCAGAGCCGCACCCCCAGGTGCTACCCCACCAAGCAAACTGAGAATTTCTTTGATTTCTGCGTCAAGGCCGGGACGCTGAGCCATGTGAGGGTTGGACTGAAGCTCCGACAGCATGGAGGTCATGGTGTGTGAGTCGGTGCTTCTAACAGCCTGCAGGAGCTGGTCGGCCATGTGGGACATTGTGGTGCTGTGCGGATCTCGATGTGAGTCAGAGCTCTGCAAAATCACAGCAGATGGAAAATCACAGATTGTACTGTATTCAGAAGGAACTGATAGCTCAGTTTCAGATGGTACGAGCCTCTGGTCCATTATCAGGCTCAGGCCTGGTCTCAGTTAAAGGAAAAAAAGATGCTGTCCTACCTTGATGGATGGTGAGTCGTCACAGCTGTTGCGTTTCTTCAGAATGGACTTGGTAGGTTGGGTCAGGAGCTCCTCCAGCTCCTTCCGGCGCCGAGCAACCTCTAGTTCTTTGAAGGCCTCATCCTTGCTGTACACGCTAGTACTGGAGCTGCTGCTAGAACTACTGCTGCGGCTCTTACTGCGACCATGGCTCCGCCCATGATTCCTTCCTCTGTTCCTCTTCCTGGATCTAGAACTGGACCTGGATCTAGACCTACTACGATGGAGACTCTTGCTCTGCCCCCGGCTCTTGGCCCGGCTCCACTCTGGACTCCGGCTCTGGCCTCGGGGTCGGCTCTTGCTCCGTCCCCGGCTCTTGGCCCGGCTGCGGTCCGGACTCCGGCTCTTGCTCCGTCCCCGGCTTTTGCCCCGTTTTCGCTCAGGACTCCGGCTTTGGCCTCGGGGTCGGCTCTTGCTCCGTCCCCGGCTCTTGGCTCGGCTGCGGTCCGGACTACGGCTCTTGCTTCGCCCCCGGCTCTTGGTCAGTTTCCGGTTCGGACTACGACTCCGAGCTGGGCTAAGGGCCCCTCTCCAACTCTGGTCATATTCAGGTCTGGGAGAGTAGTCCCTGTATGGAAACAATAGTGGTTCATACACAGAACATTTGAACAAAAACTGTTTTTGTGCTTCAGACTGGGTCTCGTGCTACCAGAACTGATCAGGAAATATGTTGTGTACCATGAGATGACTGGGGCTAGACATATTCTATGAGGACTAGGAACACTTGTCTGATTCTGAACAGTACTGGTTTTGGTAGCAGAATCTGTTCATTTTTGTAAAACCATAGAAGGTTTAAGAGTTTTTATCATGTTGTAGTGATCCACACAACAAAAAGATCAAAGCCTGGTCCCTGAAGACCAACTGCTGGGTACTGACCACATCCAGCTAATCCATTTCAAACTTTCAACTTCAAACCAGGAGAAAGTTCAGATATATTTTCAACAAAATGTTCCTCTGGGCTGAACTGAAACACAGAAGAAAAAGCAGCCAAAGTCTGGACCAAATATACTTTGGTCCAGATTACAGGAAAATCTGGAGATTTATTGATCCAGGTTTTGGGTTGGGGGATATGGATCAAGACTTATCTCAGTATACAACATTTTTTCCGTCAATAACAAAAGAAACTAGAACTGCAAGCAGTTATCAACGGGTTCCAAGCCCCCACGCTCCACCCCTATCTGCGCGCTCCAATCCTGTCGTCCCGCCGGCGTGGCTCCGCTGCCTCTCTCGGCAAGCAGGCCGTGTCAAAACTTGCCAGGTCGGTGCGTACTCAGAGGCGCTCCGTAAGACGCAATGGTATAATTTTTGAAGAAAGCTTAGTAAGGAAAAGCTAACTGCCATTTGATACCACACAGAGCCAAAGAAATGAATTCATAAGAAATTCAATATTCATTCGAAAAATACAAAAATATTCTCAGATGAGCAAGTCTACATCTGTGACAATATGCATTTATCTCCATGTCCCTAAACAAAATGCATTTTCAATAGAAAATTGTTCAATGCAATTTTATGGTACACTTGGTGAAGTAATTAAATTCATAAAAAATCAAGAATAAGTAAAAAAATTACCAAAATATTCTCAGATGATCAAGTCTACATCTGTAATAACATGCATTTATCTTTATGTCCCTAGTTCCAATGCTGTTTCAGTAAAAAAAAATGTTAACTGTAATGTTATACCACGATGAGCGAAAAAAATGTTCATAAAAAAATCCATAACTCTTCCAAAAATTACCAAAATATTCTCTAATGATCATGCCTACATGTGGAATAATATTCTTTTATTTCTATGTTACTGGATCGAACACATTCTTTATGAAAAATTGAAAGCGTCATTTTCATGATGTGCATCCAATAAGCAAAAAATCATAAAAAATTGAAACTTTATGATAAAATTTCCCAAATATTCCCACATCACCGTGTGCATATGTGGAAAAATGTTAGCACTTTAGGAAATGTCCACACTGAAGGGCTTTTGTACAAGAAATTGTTAGCCTTGGTCGTAGCTGTGCTGGTCATTCTGAAATATATTCAGAAATTTGTTAAAAATCAACAATGACTCAAATAAATCTGCAAATATTCACAGATGACAATTATCATGTCCTTTCTTTGGCCAATATGTCCAATCCACCATAGTCTAAAGGTTTTTTAAAAATAAAATGAAAACCGGCTATGTTGGTTAGCATTTATTTGTTTTTTGTTATTAAACACAAGGGGGCGCTCAAATTTAAGCAATATTTCTTGGGCTTTGGTGATAGGCTAGGTCTGAACAGAGTACCAAATTTCAAGTTGTTCGGCCAAACACAGTTTGAGTTGCTACTGCTAGCTTTAGTTACGATCTTCGTAGATAGTGACGACATGCTTGAATATAGAGCCGCAAATTTTGATCTGCACTTTTACAGATTGTGCAAGGAACATATCCTGTAAGTCTTTGCACTCTAAGTTCAACAAGTGATTTTTTGTGAATTTTTCANAAATGTTAAAGGCTACACATACATTTTTGCACATAAGCCACGCCCACTTTGACCAATCATTACCATATTGATAACATAGTTTCAGGGTTGTATCCTGAAGATACCCACCAAGTTCCACGTAAATCCATTCAGCCATTTTGGCAGTGTAAACTTTACCTCTTTGTAGCGCCCCCTAGTGTCGGATCAAGCTGAAAATGGAAAAATCTTTTTTTTGGCTTTAGGCACCCCTGGTATGAAAACTATTGCTAAAATTCAAACTGTTCTTAAGTTACGCTCAATAAAGAATTTTTTGTGGGAAAAATTTTTTTGTTTACACATAATTCATAAACTGAACATTTTTTTGAAAATCCGTTCTAGTTTTTTGGTTAGCCAGTTGTGCCGTCATACCATGTGAAGTTTCACTTCAATTGGTTTTGAGCCTCGGGAGGAGTTAACGAAAGTAGGTCACGCATATTTTGTAAGTTTTCTACTAATTAGCATAATTTAAATTTTTTTTTTCAAAACTCAGGTAAAAAGGCATGGTTCACAGAACACAACAGAATAGAGATACTGTGTGTACACCTAGTTGTTGTAACAGAATTTGCATAAAGGCATTTTTTGCTGTAACAGCGCCACCCAGAGGTCAAATTTTGCAACTTTTGCCTCATACGTAGAGAGCGCAGTTCTGTAATAGATCAGTAATTTCTGCAAAGTTAAATTTTGATTTGGCCGAGTTCAAAGCTCAAAAGTGAGATAGCATATAAGCCACGCCCACTTCATTATAATATTTAAGCTATCATCTGAAGGTGTGGTCTTGATCATCTGTACCAAGTTTGGTGTAAATCCATCAAGCGGTTATTCAGATATAAATTTTATGAAATAATAGCGCCCCCTATTGGTAAAACCGCATAAAATTTAATACAAAGTGGCAACATCTCATCCACTATTGGGATGTAAATGCATTTTCCATAATCTTAAAGTATGGCGGAGAAATTTATAGTTAACCGTTGTGCTAGCTAGCACTGAAGTGTTTGCTATTGC
>NC_051451.1:5555900-5558375 GCF_001649575.2 Kryptolebias marmoratus | reverse complement strand
AGCAAAAAATCTAGTTAGGCGGAAGTGGGCGTGGCCAATGTAAAAAAGATGCAGAATCATCCATAGTTTTAGGAGGCATCAAGATTTTGAGTGTAGGACTTACGGTTTAGGAGTTATATGCAAAAACGCATTGTCCTTTGTTATAGCGCCCCCTAGGTATGGGGATGTTATGATTTTTTTTTGTCTGAGTAGCGGTAGGGTATTTCTATCAGACTACCTTGTTGGTTTTTCTCCATGAGTTTCTCGTTTTTCTGGCCAACGCGTTTTACCGGAGAAGAAGAATAATAATACACAATTCTGAAAAATCAGTACAAAAACAATAGGGTTCCCTACTCCGCTGGGAGCAGGCGAACGGCCATGCCTTGCATTGGCCGCCCGCTTGCTTCCGCGGGCTTGGAACCCTAATAAAAATAAGTCAGACCAACTACACCACAACTTATAGATTTTTGGCCAGGAAAACCAACCTATCAACTGTGTCAGGGTTTCAACTATTTTAACACGTTGTGGTAAACATGTATATCTAAGTTGTAAGTGGTTTTCATTGTAAATATTTTGACCTAAAAAGAAAAGTAAGCCTGGCACGTTCCTTTCATTTAAAATTTACCTCACCAATGGCCAAATGAAGTCTGTGACTAAAACACAGCATCCTCAGATGGGTGTCTCAGTGATCTGTTGCTATAGCAACCAGTCCAGTTGGGTCAAGGCCACTGCTTAAATATTTATCCATTTCTCACTCCTTCTTTTGTAATGCCTGATACAACATTGACAGATATATTTATATATCTGTCAATGTTGTCAATGCTGTCAAAGTTTAAAATGGGCAAAAGTAAACTGATGCGGTAGTTGGGTACATAAAGCCTGCATATTAAACCATGCAGGTGTTGCCTGTTGAGATCAGTTTCCCCACCAAGGGATAGTAGATTTCCACCCACCAGAAGGTGTTTCTCTTGCTATAATGGACAAAAATAAGAGAAAAAAAGAGATCACAAACTTTTCTTTGAGCATTTTACTCAAAATCCCATTGTTTAAACCAACAGAGGATAAAAGGAGAACAGAGAAAAGCTGATGGGGAAACAGATCTCGACGAAGGAATAAAATTTGACAACACTGACACAACATTATCCAGCATGGGACCAGATTCTGGTCTACAAGTTTCCCCAAACATTTAGTCAATGAAAAAATAGCAGACAACCCATCTAACATCATAAAGTGCATTTAGCATCTTAAAAAGAAGAACTTAGTGTTTGTGGTTTTGCTTCCCTATCGAATCAACAGCTCCTGCTTCACATCGCTCTGCTGCTGTTAAGCTAAAAGATCTTACAGATTGAACCAACCACTGTTTTATTGTCAGCTAGCTTGAAGTACTCCCATGCTTTAAACTTCTTCAGCCTTTGAAAGCTTTTAGAACCGTCTTGCTCTGAAACGGTCTCAGCCACGGACTCTGTTTTTCCACCATGACAGTTTTAAACTGTAGCTTGGACGGAGATGACAGGAACTTGGCTGATCTACGCAGCACAGCGAAGTGATTTCAGTTGAACCGTTTAGGAAATTAAAAGATAAAGTCACAAAAATTGTGTTGACTAAAAATACTTATGTGGACAAACTACCATAGTTAATGTCATCAATTAAGCCAACTATTCACAGCAGCCCGACGAAAAAAATACAACTAAGAACCAAACCAAACACCAAACTGTGCGACACTTTGTAAACATCACTTATCAAACAGGTTCAGGTCGTCTGGATACCTGTCATGATGGCGTAGGGGGGCAGATCCAGGTGGTCCAGTCAGCTCATTGCCCACAGTGATGACCATGTTGTGGTCCTGAGGACTTGGTACCCACTGAGAGGGAGACCTCTGAAACCCAATAATAAAACTTAAACGTCATCCAATCGCCCCACACTCAAAATGTGCTCTTGAATGTACCAGACTCATACTTAATTAAACAATCACCGATCAAAAACAATCACTTTAGTCATTAATTGGTCCAGTCAAAGATCAGGTACCATGCCGTCTGGGCTTCTGAGTTCTTCAAAAGATGTTGGCTGTTACAGTTTATCATGGCTCAGTTTGTAGGTAGGGAATATGATGTCAAGATGCATTCAAATACAACTTGTAAAATCAATAAGCAGCTCTAAAGAAGCCTTTAATATAGAAAAAAAAAAAAAAACACTGACAATCAGGGTGCAAAGCACAATTCAATTCTTCACTGAATAATTTAAAAACAAACATATAAAACTATACATAACTATAAATATATTAGCTATAAAAATAAACTCACAACATTATCAACAAATTTCACTGTAGTCTCGTTCAAAGGCTTTTCAACAACATTTGAGAACATTTTCAAACATGATTTTTTCAGCTGATCAAAAGTTTAAGACCATAGTCTTTAAAAGCCAAAAGCTGTGCAAAAATCTGGATTCCATGTCATTTTCTGTCAAGTCTTTACACTGTCAAGACCTCCTGATGGCAAA
>NC_051451.1:5552624-5554212 GCF_001649575.2 Kryptolebias marmoratus | reverse complement strand
ATATATATATATATATATATATATATATATATATATATATATATATATATATATATATATATATATATATATATATATATATATATATATATATAATTAAACATTAGGATTGTAGTTTTTAATTATTTTATTATGGTTAATACTAAGTGTGCTTTTTGCAATTATTTTCACAGTAAATTTCATTTCTGCAGATCTTTCCAGATTCCAGCTTTGGAAACCAGTGCCTTTTAGATCAAACCTTTTGATTTAATCACTTAATAAAGTTGTTTTATTATGAAGCTTTTTAATGAAACAGTACATTTTCTTCAGCAGTGTCAGTGTGTAACAAAATACCTTTTCTTGTAATTGGTGCTTCTACTAATATGACGTATGTCAATAATTAGTGTGTCATACAGATGTAAACACTGCTGCTATGCAGAAATATAATCTCTTCAAGTAGAAGGCTGATGCTTCACTTCTTAGGCAGGACATTATGCTCATAATCTATTGATTTCTACAAAGTCAAATAAGAGAGCATCTCCGGATCCGCTCACCTCAGCCGGCGGTCCTCCGGACCAGAACTCCCCGCCGCGGTGACCTCCCGTGCCGGGGGATGGGTACGTCCTGCGCGGTGGGTAGTGGCGGTAAGAGTCCGGGGGGTTGTGGTCCCGATAGTCGGAGTGATAAGGGGGTCTGGGCCGACTCCGCTCGTCCCGGTAAGCAGGTGCCGGGTGAGGCCTCGATGGAGGCGGACCTCGGCCTTCGAATGGCGGCGGGTAGCCTCCTCTGAACGGAGGCCGACCGCGGAACATCTTCTGCGGCTGAAGCAAGCCGAGGTACCGGGGTGGAGCTGCGGATGCTACCCCGGAGGGCTTGAAACACAGAACAAGGTCCTGCAGCCGGTCACTGTCTGACTGAAGACAAAGACCCGGGAGTTTTTTAGGGAAATTTCCTGTAGGGCTCCATCCATGCACACGATCCTTCTGCTTCTTCTTCTTCTTCTTCTTTTTGTTTCAGGCGGTTTTCTGCCCACAATCACACTGCTGCCCCCTAGCGGAGAGGATTTACCCTGCAGTCAGTCAATATTTGCTGCTGCCCATGATGGATAAAAGCCACTCAGGAGAAGGTGCAAACTACACAAAGAAAAGCCCCAGCTGGGTTACCTTCTTACTGTGAGGCAACTTCACCACCATCTTAAACAGCTTTACAGTACTTTAGGTTTGAAGGCAACATTAAGAGAAAATCTTATGCACTCAGGAATTATTCAGAATCAGACCCATTGCTGTTATGTTTCACCACTGTCCAATCTTGGGGTTAGAAATGGACTCTCTGTGGGCACCTTGGGAAGTGCCTCTTGGCTCAGTGAGCTGTCAGTCACTGATCAGGGCAAATATAGAAGAACACAACTGACCCTACCCAGATAGCACAGAATGGTTTAAACAACATTGAATCAATGTCAGGCAGAGACATTGAATCAACGTTGAAGGCTGACATTGAAACAACATTGAAAGTGGTCGGTGACTTGTATGTTGAATCAACGTTAGAGTTTCAACCATAACTGACATTATATCAATGTTGATTCAACCATCATCTGTATGTCAATTTATAT
>NC_051451.1:5544190-5551226 GCF_001649575.2 Kryptolebias marmoratus | reverse complement strand
GTAGTCTGACTTAGCTCCTTTCCAAATGAAGTAAGCAGTAATGTCACTAAGTTGTGGTTTCAAGGAGTTATCAAAATCTAATTTAAAGTTACTTTTTCAACGTAACTATGCCATCACTGCTTATTTCCCTACCAAGCTGCAACATAAGCAGAACACAATGCAGTTGGTTTATAATAAATAGGTTAAGATAAAAGTCGATTGGCCACACTTACCAGAAAAGTGCTGAGAGTTGAATAATTAAATTCAGAAACAGGTTGCACCAAGCCAGCTGCAAAGGGCCTTTGTGATTATGACATACCAGTCGTGTAAAATGTGGGAGGTGGACCACCTAACTCCTTGTAGTGACTTCTACGTGTTTTTGTGTCAACATATCACACACAAATAGTCAGTCATAACATTTACAGACAAGTAAGAAGATGTACAGAACAGAATCACAACCCAATGTTGTCAACACATAGTGCTTAAACTATAACATGATTAACCCTCACCAAAAATAAAAGTTGTTTCACCCAGAGCCAAAGGAGGAGGGGAGGAGAGTGGAAAGGAGGGAGGGGCCAGGTGAGGGGTGGGCGGTGGAGGGAATGGGGTGTGTGTGTGTGTCTTTGGCAGGTGGAGGGAGAGGGGTTGGGGGTTTGAATGGGAGGTGGAGGGGTGTGAAAAACAGCTGACACTGATTAAACATTTAGATTACTAGTTCTTCCCCAAACCTTGTCCTCAAGGCAAACTGACCTGCGTGTTTTCAGTTCAGCAAAACCCTGTTAATCAGATGTCAATTAAAATCATGTGTACTGAATTAGGGAAATGCCTAAGACTTGTAGGGCCTGGAGGACCAGTGCTGAAAAACACTGGATTCGACACTGGCATTTAATTTATTAGATTTCAACCACAAAACAACATTGATTCAATGACACAGTTTCAATGCTAGGTAATTGGCTAAAATTGGATGGTTGTTTCATGGTTGATCCACCGTCAGTTGTCGACTTCAACCAAATATCAACCATTCTGAGTATAATTCAACGTTGATTTAACATCGTGTGCTATCTGGGTAGTCTTAACTATCAGCTAAAAAGGCTTTGAACCATCCTACAGACAGAACAGGAAACTAGTTTTATTTTCAAACACGTCTTTAGTTTCATCATCTGCGTGTAAACATCTTAAATAATCATAGCTGATCTCCAGAAGATGCCCTGAAGAGAACCTCCACTTCCAAATCTATCACCCATGTCGTCGTCACTCTCAGGTCAGTCTGTAAGATTGAACACAAAGTCATACTCGATCTGCTCGTTCCCAATACAGAAAAAAACTCATAGTTCAATAATTTTAGATGAAAAATGTTTCTTCCCGCAGGTCTTCACTGGAGGCAAAAACACGTCCAGTTCCTCAGCCATCAGTGCTGGAGATCTGGGTGGAGAACAAACGCATGTGAAGGAGGTTTCTGCAGAGTCCTCACATCCTGAACCTCGTCTGGGCTGGAACCTGTGGAGAAAACAACACCTCACCTGGTTGGCTCCAAAAGTTTGGAAATATCAACAGAGGGTAAAGCCCTGACCTGAAACCATTTGATAAAAGACAAAAACCCAACAGAACAGGATCTAAAGTCTTCATCTGCTGTCACACAGTATCTTAGGTCATCCCTCATCTCTGTACCTCCCCAATGATCCAGATTTTTCTGTAATCTTTTGAAGTAGTCTGGCTTTAGGCATTCTGGAGGTCTTTGAGTTTCTTCTTTGGACTTTGGCTACTTTTTGTCTCAGTTTCAGCCCTTGTACATGAACAGCCTGAGCGAACAAATCAGTCGAGAACAAAAGAAGTCATTTCAGATCTAATAAAAACAAAGCGATAAACAAACAAACAAAAACACCTCTCCAGTAGATGAACAGAATCTGAAAATCTTTAAGGAACAGGAACAAACCCATCTGAGATCTGAACCAGCACCTGAGAGCTGGATCATCATTCAGCTGATCCTCTCAGGGTTCCTACAGTCTTAGGAAAGTTTGGAATTAGCTTTTTTGTGTTTTCCAGGTCAGAATAAGTATGAGGCAGCACAGTGGAACAGTGGTTTGAACTGTTGCCTCACAGCAAAAATCTTGCAGGATCACCTCCTGGCCTGGGGCCTTTCTGGGTGCAGTTTACATGTTCTCCCTGTGCATGAGTGGGTTTGCTCCCACAGGCCAAAAACATGCATGTTAGGTTAACTGGTAACTAAAAATTGTCCCTAGGTTTGAGTGAGAGTGTGAATGTTAGCTTTTAATAGTAATTAGAACTGCATCCTTCTATTCCTCATTTTTAATCTTACAATTCTTTCCTATTTTTATTCTGCTCTAATGGGTTTATGCTATTTCTTTGTACTGTTTTTAATTGTAAAGCACTGTGATCACCATAACAGATCATGTAAGAGACTATACAAATAAATAATTGATTGATCGAATGCTTGTTTGTCTCTATGTGTCCCTGTGATGGACTTGTAACCTGTCCAGGGTGTCCCCCACGTCTCACAGTGACTGCTGGAGATAGTTACCAGTTCCCCGGTGATCCAGAAAGAAAAAAAGAGGATAAAAAAATGGATGGATGGATAAATAAGTATTAGAAAATGAAAGTACTTTCATTTTCTAAAGGACAAAAATCTGGCAAAAGAAAATATTATTTTGGAACCTAATATTTTGGTTATAAAAGACAATGATTAACTTAAAACTAAACTTTACAGGAAACCAACAGAAGATGTTACAGATTGTGTCTCAGTGACAGCCTGCTGAGAACAAAGAGACTAAAAATCAAATACTCTGGTTCATTCCTTGGGGCTAGGAGCCTTTTTATGCCTAATTAAGGTCAAAGGTCAGAATAAAAAACATTCCACTGAAACTTTCCTGGTCCAAGGACTGAAACTGTGAGAAAAAGCAGCCAAATTTTAAAGATTAACTCTAAAAGACCTTCAGAAAGTCTGGAAAACTGTTGATCAAGATCACTGATTACAAGAAAGTCTGAATCATCAGAAGGAAAATAAAATGAGATGAGGTGAATTAAAGCTTTTCACTGTACCATGTGCATTTATCTTCATATTTTGTTATGTGGTTTCAAGTTATGAATTCAGGTATTGTGACATCTGCAACAGGCAGTAAAATGTCCAACTGCAGCTCCACCGTAAAAAGAACGCAGACACATTAAGAACATATGAGTTTTTGAAATAACCATGATCTTGATGACTAGAAATGGTAACGGACAAGCTGACAGATGTGGTCAGGAAGGAATCCTCTTGGACGATCATATTTGCAGTCAACACTGTAATCTGCAGAGAGAGAGTAAAGTGCAGGTAGAAGAGAGCTCAGAGGTAGTGAGCAGGTGGAAGAGAGTCTGGAGAGGCGGCATAATAAAGGTCAGTAGAAGCAAGACAGAATACGTGTGTGAATGAGAAGGAGACCAGTTGGTGTGACAGAGGATAAGGAGGAATGGAGGCAGAAGATCCTCTGTGAAGACCACTGAAGGGAGCAGCTGAAGAAGTCCATTCCTGATGACTACTTGTTCCAAATCAATTCTTGTGTAAAAATAAAACATGAAAACTCTGAAATTATTTTTTTATTTAGCTTAACAGGAACACAAACAAAATTACCACCAGTTCAAACATGATTAAAATGTTGCCACAAAACTGATCAAAAACTGCAGCAATTGTACATTAAACTAATAAATCTGATCAAAATGATTTTAACTGAGCAGACTGCACAAACTTTAGGTTACATTTTATCTGTCAGACGTTTCTACACTATCAACACTGCATACTATGAGTATGACGACTAATGAAACTGCCTCGCTATTGTTAAATGTGAAAAATAAGAGAAAGAGACCTCTACACCTCTGAGCTCTTCTCTGAGATCACCTCCAACTCCCACTTCTCTAGAAACTCCTGCAGGTTCAGATTGAAAACGTCGATGCCTTTTGGAGACAGGTGAACGCCGTTGGCCCGGTACAGACCTGTGTTTGTGCCACACCGGATGTTATCATGGCTCAGAGAGACGCCGCTCAGCTCTGACACAATGCTCTGGATTCTACGGTTTACAGTGGTGCGCACCAGATCAACTTCGTGGCTGTCTGGTGAATGGCGCCACACCCTCCGAGGTAGGATGTTTGACCATACCAGGACGCAGCGAGGGAAGATGCTCCTGATGGAGGTCAGGTCCTTCTTGACAGAGGCCAGCAAGTTAGTGGGGCTCTCAGTGCACAGGTCATTGCCACCCAGGTGGATGATGAGGACATCAGGGTTAGGCCAGGTGATCTTCAGCTGGTGGAGCTGGGGCAGAAGCTGAGACCATGTCATGCCCTGGGTGCCCTTCCACCAGATTGTCACTTTGCTGGGGTCCATGCCCAACTGCATACCTACCTCCGGAGATTTGGCTCGTGACTCGGCCCAGTACACAAGTGAATGTCCGCAGATCCAAACATTCTTGGGTTCACTGCTGACTGGCTTGCCTAAAAAAGTTTTAACAGGACAGTTCTGTAAGACACAAAGCTTCAGAATCACTACACATTAACCTGCAGCTGCTTTCACAAAGATCAGAGTCAGGACAGTAGAGATGGGGCAGCAAAAGGGACAAAATTCAAACAAAAAGGCTGGTCGAGAATAAAGGTTTATTAGAATTAACTACTGAACTGACCAATGATAAGCTGGAACCTAAGACTGACAGAAGGAAATAAGATGACTGGTGCCTATTCCATCAGCTACACACTATATTTTCATGAGCTAGCACCTTTTCTGAACTCCATCCACTGCCAATGAAAGATCAGGAGGAGTTTTTGGAAAGATATTTCACGATTAAAAAAGACCCTAGAATAGCAGTTCTCAAAGATTTTCTAAAAACTTCTAGAATTTGTCCTGCTCATAAGTAATTGTTGGGCCAAAAGCCAGAACCCCTACACCAGATCAAACCCAGTACCAGTCCCTGAAAGGCAATGGAGGCACTACTGGTCCACTGAAGGTAAGATAATGTAAATACAGCTGATGAGAGGGAGTGTTGACTACAACAAAAATAATCTACCAAATCAAAGTTAACCATTTTGAGCTAGTCACAAATTGTGTTCTAAAGTGAAAATAAAAACAGAAGTGTACAACAATTTTTAAAAATCAGACACGCCTACCAGCTGTAGATAACTTTCACTTCTCTTTAATCTTTGTCAGTTAACAGTGCTGGCCTTTAATTGGTCAAGTCAGAAGTCGATTAAATAAATCTTAAAATGAAACACCTTTTACTGCACCAAGCTTTTCATGTATAAGGCTGAGTATTATAATGCAGCTGTAAGCGTTCATTGTGGAATAAGTTGTGGAAGACTGTGTGCAAAAATATGTTAGGTTATAAAGTTAGATTGAATGATCTTTGTGAAACCAGTTTTAGTGACATTTCTCTGTATGAATTCACCTTTAACCAACTTGTTTATCCTGTTCTGTTCTGTTCTTCCATCTGTTTGTGCCCTAGCTCATTGAGATCAATCAGCAATTAAATGACAAATTATATTTACTCTATTTTTGGTTTTTTATGTTGGTATCATATATGAAAACCTAATAAACAAGCTGTTGATCACAGAACAATGATGGTAAGTCTATAAACAAGCTTGTGCATGTTAAGTGGAAATACATACATAATCAATTGCTGCAATTAAAATATCAAAACAATCACCTACCTTTAGTGTCAAGATAAACTTTAGTCATTCAGCAAAAATGTGTTTTTTAAATGAGCACATCCAACTGTTTTACATAAAGAACCAGTTCAGTCGCTTCACTGTGTCCCTAGCTAACACTAACAGATTTATCTCCACACCGCCACCAATTCTGATAACATCAAATCATGTCTTCACAAAAACTGAAATTAGAAGTCTAATTAATAATAGTAATAAACTATATGAAAATGTATTTGTATTAAATGTTTATACCCAATGATGACTAAAAAAATTAATTTAAAACAAAGCAGAGCAGAATCCAAGTTTCCAAAAGGTTTTTTTTAACATCCAGTATTTCATTAAGGGAACAGAAATTATGTTTGGTCTTCTTTAAATGATACATAAAATAAATAAATGATTCTAATGACCCTAATCCACAGTGAACCCCTGTCTGGAACTCATGACAATATTTTGTGGCCATACAAAAAACAAAAACGTTCTGTAGCTTGTTTGGTTCAATGACTCTCCCTGTGGTGGTTTTGTTTAGTAAACCTGTGATGACGATTAAACCCATTCCTAGGTCAGAAAAACGGATACATCAACTCAAGGCATCTTGTACTTTGAGCAGAACAATATGCAGTAAATGTTTGGTTCTGGTCAGAATGTGTCTAAAGGTTCCTGATGTTTCAACTAACCCAATGAAAACTGATTTTTTTTTTTCTGGAGACAAATGACTGGAGTTTAAAAAAAATGTGTCAGGATGACATCTGGGAGTGTGGCATGCTGTCTGTCACTTTCAATTTTATGCTTTTCTTATGGCGAGCCATAATATCAACTCCATATTGACATATGATCGTTTGCTGTAAAACTTGTGGAGTTCCACAATGAATTACATGATTTTTTACCCCTACTTCTGTTTGGTAAACCAGGATTCCTCTAGCGTCCTCCAGGTTTATCTTGCTGGAGTAAGCAATGCAGTTGCTGTGGTAAACACAGTGAGCATCTAGTGATGCGAAATGATTACTGGGCTAATATCCCAAGGTGTTTCCAGCTCATTATGGGTCTGTTTCCCACCTCTTCACATCATGGTACTCTAAGAACTTTGATGATTTCTGGCTGGTGCCTGTTGTTGGCTCGGAACTGGAAATTCCATCACTGTGTATTAGCCCACTATACCTGCAGTGGTCAGGCATAAATTTCTGTAAACTGTGGCCTCTGGCGCGCACTTGCTGTGCTTCTGCTGGTACTCTGGATTTGGCTCCCCAAGTGGAGGAGTTTTAGCATCTCGGGGTCTTGTTCACGAATGAGGGAAAAATGGAGCGGGAGATCGACAGGCGGATTGGTGCAGCGTCTGCAGTGAAGCGGGCGCTGTACCGGTCTGTCGTGGTGAAGAGAG
>NC_051451.1:5530579-5543819 GCF_001649575.2 Kryptolebias marmoratus | reverse complement strand
GACTATGTTTCTCGGCTGGCCTGGGAACGCCTTGGGATTCCCCCGGAGGAGCTGGCCCAAGTGGCTGGGGAGAGGGAAGTCTGGGTCTCCCTGCTTAGGCTGCTGCCCCCGCGACCCGACCCCGGATAAGCGGAAGAGAATGGATGGATGGATCTTTATTTACATCTCCTGGTCTGGATTTCTTCTGAATAACTAAAACCTGGATGTCTCATGGTGAGTCTAAAACCTTGTCTGAACTGTTGCCGTGTGACTGTTATAATTTTATTTTGTTCTTTGGATAGTGGTGGAAGTTGAGCAACACTTTTCAATCATGCCTGTTGTAATTGATTTTGTTCTTCTCTTTCAATTACCCTAACCATTTGCCCTATTCGACATTGCAGTGCTCTTAAACCTTCCACTGAGGTTCAGTTCTCATCTGTCTTTTCCTCTGAAATGTCAAATACTGAGGGGCTAATCCTTCACTTTGACTCTGATTGTCTGACAGTTCTAGATTCTATAGCTCCTTTAAAAAACAATCAACCAAAACCCAAGCCAGAGCCTTGGTTAAATGACAATACTTATGGAAGGAGGTTGGATGGGAAGCTGGGTCCAGACTAAAGTCTGAGTCAAGCATCAGGGCGATCATGTGGTTCTCTGATATAAGCTGCACAGGCTTTCTAGGATCACAATGTTTTCATGGAAGTTAGACTGATAAGAGACAGGAAGGATCAGAAGTGGCCCAAATCCATTTTTTTTGCCCATATACAGTCAGAACATGACAAATCTGAATTTTTCTAATCTGACTCAGGTCTTTTTCATATATGGTACTAAATCGGATACATATTTGAAGGGTTTTTTGCAGTTCATCAGACCCTTTTGTCATTGAAGTAGAGGTATATGGATCAACGCAAATATTGATATCAATACCAGCGTCATGCAGTTTAAATTTTGGAACTCTGCACGTCTTTAGCTACAGAATAGAAATCCAGTTGCTTTATCTCTTTTTACAAAATGTTTTAGATTTGTCATGTCCTGGATGACTAAGAATCTACACCAACATATGATACTTACATTGGCATCAGATCGTATTGATACTAGTATGATGGGATCGATACTTGAGTTTGTTTCTACTTTTATTACATAGCTCACGCTTATTGGTTTTTTTGATTTATATTTCTGTTCCCAAAACTCCATACTGGACCAGACTGATGTGAACTGTGAGTCAGACTGACCAACATGTTAACAGGGTGACTATGTGGGCACATAAGTTATTTGAAGATATGAGTGAAGGTAACTTAAGCATTACTACGTGACAAAAGTGGTGATTAACAATAACAAAGCAAAATCAGTTTCATCATTATCTGAGTAAAATTATTCACCTGATCTTCTTTGACAATGTTGCTGTTGGCCTTCTTTTACATTTCTACACATACATTTTGTCAGCTGAACAGCAATTTCAAAGACAAATCCAAATCTTTACTTAGGTGGCTGAGGTTCACAAATGACACAAAATATGTAAATAACTATAAGTTTTCTAAGCTAAAACCAAGAATTAAGGTACAAAAATTTAAAATATATACAACTGCAAATCATATTGTGCAGACACATACATGTTACAAAATAACGATAAAGTACACAAAAGCAGGGTCTCAGAAATATTAGCTATAGCAATTAACTTACCATTTAAGTGAAGGACTACTGGTAAATTCTGTTTCAAACAGCTAAAGCAGGTGAAATTTATTCTTAAACTTAAATTATTAAGATAAGTGATAATGAGAAGCTAATCTGAACATAATAGAAACACTCAAATAGTTCATGATAACTTCAGGACCTGACATTAACATGGCCAGTAATGCTTTTATTAACATGAACCCAGGTAGGCACAGGTAGCTGATTAACATCTCATTCACCAAAGAAACATTTCCTGTAGCCTAGACAGAACATTATAAAGTCCACAACATTCACAAAAACATTTTAGTGGTGACGAAAAGTCACTATACAGCTGCCTTTTTAAATCCTAATTAATTTTAACGTTTTACTGAAGAGCCTGAATTATTCATCAAAGTTTCAAACATTAAAATCACAATCTGAAAAGCATTTTCACTACTTCATCTGGCTCAACTTTGGCTGGAGCCAGATTGGGCTAAAAATTATAGAACATTAAAGTGTACAAATGAAATATATTCTCAACTGAAGGTGAAACATGAATAGCTAATACTACTAATGTGTACTAGCTACAGTTAGCAGAAGAGACAAGCAGACATGTTCATTGAACTACTTTAGTTATTTAGAAAGTCAACCATAGATGATTATGTGTCATAATAACAGTATTTAACAGCACATAAACAACAAATCATGAAAACAAGTAGAATACAAACTTCTTTTACATGGATGAGGACATCATTACTTTGAATCACCAGTTTTCAAATGTCCTCGAAATCTTAGGGACGTTGCTTGATTCCAGAGATTCTGTTATCCCAGAGTGATGAACACAGAACTGAACAAATGTGACTTACCCTGATAGGCTTTACTAGGACATGCTTCAAAGACGTATCGTAAAATACCTCAAAGACGTACTGCAATATACTTCAAATACTTCCCACGATGTGTCTCAAAGATGTAGTACGACATGTCTTAAAAATAGTGCCACGTGCCTCAAAGACTAAATGAGACCTGCTGCGACATGCTTCAAAAATTAAACGTGACCTGCCTCGAAGACGTAGCAGAACCTCAAAGATGCAGCGCAAACTACCTCAACGACGCAGTGCAACCTACCTTTAAGACGTAGCGCAACCTAGCTCAAAGATGTAACGGGACCTGTCTCAAAGATGTAACGCGATATACCTCAAATGCGTAGCCGGACCTGTTTCAATGATGTAGCGCAAACTACCTCAACGACGCAGCGCGACAGACCTTTGAGACGTAGCGCAACCTAGCTCAAAGATGTAACAGGACCTGTCTCAAAGATGTAGCACGATATACCTCAAATGCGTAGCCGGACCTGTTTCAATGATGTAGCGCAACCTGCCTCAATGATGTAGTGCGACCTGCCTCCGAGATGAAGCGCAACCTGCATCGAAGACATACCATGACTTCCTTCAAAGATGCAGCACAATCAAAAATCGCAAAATCTGATGAAACAAAGAAATCAACAGACGAGGCAGTTTCAGGATAGTTTCTGTATTAAAAGGAACTTATGAGGCTTTTATCAACATGGCTTGGATATTTAGTAAAAAGATAAAAAAAATAAATTTAAACTAAAATAACTCCAAACTAAAACACAAGAGCATCTATTTTTTTCTCAACAGAACCAATCCCACCAGTTAACACAAATAACCATAACCCCAAGTTAATCCATTAAAGCTTTAGCAATTGTGCTTAAGAAGTAAAAAATTAAAATAAATTCAACAATTCCATTTAGATGTTTAGCGAGAAGCTAGAACAGTGAAGTTTGAGTGTTGAATAAATTAAACAAAAAAATAAGATTCTGAAAAAAATTAGCATAATGTGTAGTTTGTAATTCAACATGAAAACAAGCTTACAACACTGATCTGGCACTACCGACCCTAGATATATGCATCTTAGATTTTCTAATCTAACCGAGTCCTGGACTTTTTAAGACATGTCTACAAAAGCCATCCTAACTTACTGAGCTCCCAGAGTCCTGGTGCCGATGTTCTTCCTCATCAGGTATGCCTAAAACTGCACAAAACATCAACTGTGTGAAGTCTGAAGAATATTGACTGGTAGATTTTTCCTCACAGACACTATAAACTATCTGATGAGAAAAAACTACAAGCCAAGTTAAAGACTAGGGATGACTAGTTCTGATGACAAGAGTAGTATAAAAATGCTGAGTAGGAATCTTCACGTTTTTGTTCTTCCTTCAGCGTTGTTCCTGGTGTAAGTTTCAGGTTTTTTTTTAATGGTCAGCCCCTGATACCTGACACTACAGTTAAATTCATGAAAGTTAAAGTTTAGCACCAATTCTGTAACTAGCTGCACAGTGTTTACACTCAGTGGTGACAGCTTCAGAACAACGGTTTGTGATACAGTGTGTGCCAAATTGTTTCTAAAAGTTAAGGTAAAGAATTTAGGGTTCACTCTGAGTTGATCTTTTTTTTTTCAGTTTGATAACATGCACAGAAAAATAAGTAAAGCAAAGGAGGTGTACTGAAACACTCATCAGTTCAGGTTTTTCTTTGCTCAATTTACTCAACATCTAAAACAAAGACAGATTTTCTCATGGGCGGTCTAGTAGATAACCAAGTAAAGATTTCCATGTGGTTTCTGTCTTCAAGAGCAAAAACCATCAGGATCGTGTTGATATGGAAGCGCTCATTTTCATACTCTTTGGGTTAACTGCACCAAAGTTAAAACATGCAAGTCCATGCGACTTCAACTTGTCATCATTAGGTGACATTATCCAACTTATCTTCCTGTGAAATGTATTGGTTTGGTCGGTTTGTTTCTTTTTTTGAGGAATACAATCAAATAATATAAAGAGATGTTTTTGACTGTTCACTACTCCAATCACAAACAGGATGGTGAGCTGGGGTTTTGTCTCTGGGTGACCTTTGACTTTCACAGGTCAAAGATCATTCAGAGACCTTTCTGTCTGGTGCTCGATGTGTGAGTAAAAAACCCATTAAATTCATTACACTTTACATTAGAGATTCTTATACCGCTCTGGACTTTAAAGCCAAACAAATTCTAATTATCTGCTTTGTGATTCAGCAGAGATCACCAGAAACACAAAGAGCTGTACAGTATGCCAAGCTGATTTTATGTTGTTTGAAGAAAAAACATCAGTGTTGAGTAAAACCCTTGAGTAAAGAAGTGGAGACCCCATTGATGAATGTGCAATCTCATGTGTAGTCTGAGATTGGGCTGCCTGTCAGCTTCATGCTTTTATCAACACCAGGAACCTCTGACTGTTCAGAAAGAAAAAGATCAGAAAGATAAAGATCCTGTCTTATCCCCATCAGAACAGTGTTTTTAATAAACATTATCTGGTACAGAAAGGAAATTTACCGTATAGTTGTGCCATCTACCATTTGCAAATGAAGTCTGCAGAAGTTAGAAGGTGTAAGTGACCATTAAGTGTAAAAGTTTGAAAGCTGGAAATGGCTTGCTGAAAATAATGTCACTATATTTAAAAGTCTAGCTAATGACAAAGGCTGAGTACCAACTTGAAAATAATTTTCAGCTATTGACAAAACCATATTTGTAGAACTGAGTTCTTTGTTTCCAGCATATATTCTGTTAAATAGGTTAGTTTACTTGTACATAAATTCAAGCAAAAGTCAAACAATGCAGAGTAAACATCAATAAACTAAATGTTTAAAAAGTATGTAACCTTATCCACTTCATCTATACCAATAAAATGCATTCTTAGGCCTAAATTCTGCCTTAAAACCTAGTTATCAATGTGCTCATGCTACACAGAAGAAGAAGACGTTACTTTGTGGAGTTCATTTGGCAGTTGGCTTCTTTCCTTGATTGGCGTCAGAAAGCATTAGGCCCGGCTAATGGCTGCAGCAGAAACATAACCAAACAGAACTGCAGTTCAGTTTGTAAGTAGTCTCATCAACAGGTTTACGGCTACCTGTATGAGGAGCTTCCATTAATGTACCACAAGGTTGGATCAGGTTGGGAGCTACTGGAAAAAATGTGAATTGTCATATCCATGAAAAACATTCTTGCTTTGATTGTCAATCACAGATTAAAAGGAAAAAAAAATGTAAAGAGACATTTGTAACGCTGCAGTGGAGCTGGATCTGATGCTCAGTCCGTTTCTACCTTATAGGAATCTTCTGTAATGTATCTGCGAAAGCACTGATTAAAAAAACAAACAAAACAACAACAAAAAAAACAGGTCTCTGCTCCTGACTGATGTCATGTATGAATAAACCTAAACTGGGCTTCTTGTTAATGTCTCGTTCACATAAAAAATTAAACTGCTCAAAGTGCATGTGCAGTAATAAAACAAAACAAAAAAACACAAATAAGGTTAAATATAAACAGCATGCAATTGTATTTGTTCTGATGGATCTAGTATGTGCACAATACTCGTTACTAATCGCGAAAATTCCTGTAAATTAAAAGGTTGCTAGTTAATTTTCATCTCTGTAAGCCGATAAATGTTTATACCTGGTGGGAGCAGTGAGCCATCGTTGTTCTCGCCTTGTTTCTTTCGAACAAGCATCTCTTTGTAATGCTGCTCTCTCTTCTCCAGAAGCCTCTGGTTGTACAAATCCAGCTGCAACACAAACACAAGGACTCTAAATTACATGGAAATACATGCTACAAAAAGCAGGAAAAAAACTGTAAACAAACCAAATAACAAAAATGAACTACGTTTTGTAGCATTTGGCAGTCAGACTGCAACAATCAACCAGTATTAAGATCCTATATCTACCAGGCATTGGGTACTGGGAAGATAGCTGATGAAAAAAAACTTCATTTCATTCCTGTCTCATAATGTAGAAGCCTCAGCAATAAAAAACATTACATAAAAACTGAATATCCGGTGTATGTTCTCCCCATGCATGCGTTTCCTCCTAAAGACCAAAACATGCATGTTCGGTTAACTGTTGACTAATAATTGTCTCTAGGTTAAGGTGAGTGTGTAAATTGTTGTCTGTTCTGTAAGCAAGCATGTTTCTACAGATCAGATCAGAGCTTTGTGAGAGAGATCAGGAGTTTTTAATCCCAGAAACCAAATAACCACTCCATCTTTTTTTCCCCCCAGCAGGATGGTGTTTCCAGCAAAAAACAGAAGCTTTACAAGTCATGCTTTTACTGCAATGCATTTTTATGAAGAAAATAAAAATTAAATTAGCACATCCACAACGGTAAGATTGATAAGGTTATATATTATAAAGACTAAAGCTGAATGGTAGATTTACAGTATTCAGTGGAACGAGCTAAATGCTAAGTGTCCAAGGTGTAAGTCAACAGTAAATGATCGAACTAAATCAAACCACTCACCACCTTCAACAGCCTCCATAGCATCCTGACATTAAACTGAGAGCTCAGAAACTTTTCAGAAAAGGTGTTGGTCTTTTAGTTTTCCATTAATAAAATGAAAAAATACTAAAAACATTTGCTGTTTTGGTGGATAAGTGTCAAATGTGAAGGAATTGTTTCATTGTTGGTTGTGAACAAGTGGGGTGCCACAGCTGTCTGACTGCATCAGATCACAATGCTTAAGATGAAATAAAATACTCCTTATTTGCAAATTGAGCTCTTCTCTTCCACTGCTACAGATTACTGCTTTCTCTGAGAATGTTGAACAACTCGCAAGTAATATCCTGGTAACAATATCTAAACATTATTTTTGTTGAATTCATGGTTAACAAAGCTACCAGCTCCAGGGTTTCCCCCAGAAAAGAGGCTAAGCCCAGTGGTAGGTGGCCGTTCACCAGCCGATTGCAGGCTGACCGTGATTTAGTTAAAAAAATGATTAAAGTTGACAGGAAAGTTGAAAATATGGCTATTTATTATGTGATATTGTAAGATATTTGTGTCAAATATTTACACAATTACAGTTTTACAAAAAGGCACTTTTGAAATACTTTTTTAAACAAAAATACCATTAAAATAAATACTAATTGTTTGCACCTAATTTGAATCTTAATTTAAGTCAGATTTACAAATAAATTAAATTAACATAAATGAAAAAGTTCAAACAAGGCACAAACACGTCTCACGTCAAGACCAATGAATAACATCACAGAACTCTGAAAACAGAGAGATGCTGTACTGTACTGTGCTTTTTGTGGCACAGGCTGCATGTTGGATCACTACACAAAACACATCTAATGCTGAATTTAATAGCAACATTTTACTGTTAAACAAGGAGAAATTATCACGCGTCATATTATTATTTTCCCTACAAAACATGCTTACCATATTCGGTCTTGTAAAGCCACCCTCTGAATTTCAGCTCAACTAACCATTGTGGTCTATAAACACTCCTTTTTATCGGCTGCAGCAGTAATCTCCTTCCATGAGTTTTGAGCCGTTTGATTATCTTGGTGATCTCTCACAGAGGGATCATAAAAATGCTGATACAGGCGAACCAGCTCCGCTGGAGCACCGAAATCCTCCATTTTGAATGTCGCGCGAACTTAAAAACATTAGGACGTGCACGATCACATGACACTGCACAGGGCCTTTGTGCAGGGGCGGGGACAGTGCGATTGCATCACTGTTGGCGCGCGCACCCTCGCGCGGTGACCTCACAGTGGGGGTGCTGGTGGAAAAATAAACGTGCATAAAAACATATTTTTATGGGGAGCTTGGGTAGGGAAAGCCTAGAGGCCCGCCAGGCTTATAATACACTGGGGGAAACCCTGAGCTCCATAGAAAATAGTAGAGTTTAACAAAATAAAAGCTACTCTGTTTAGCTCTTGTTTTTAGCAGGAGTGATCTTTGAAGCCTAACGAAGTGAAAATCTTTCATTACTCTTACCTTCTCCTTTTGCCTGGCCTTTATGTCCTCGTCTGTCTCCACTGTGGCTGGCCGATTGCTTGATGGCAGGGACTCTGTAGGTAAGCTGAACTGGACGGATTTACTTGGTTTGGCTGATGGCTGCACACTAAGAGACTTCACCGTCTCTATCACCTTTAAGCATCGTGCCACAGTTGTAGAGATGGCTGACTGGTCAGAACTTGCAGGACTCAAGTTTGCAGCCACTGAGGGTGGTGCTATTGTTGCAGTGGGTGAAGGCTGTAAGGAACTGGATGTGCTTGGGGGTGAAGCCTGATTAGGGAGCCCAATAAAGAGCGGCGTTGACTGAATGGGGAGTGAAACAAAAGGAGGCTGTCCAGGGAGACGCTGGGGTGGAGGTCCAGGAGGCGGTCCTGGTGGTTGCTGTGCAGGACGCCGCGGAGGTGGCCCGGGGGGAGGTCCTGGAGGGGGACCCAGTCTTTGTTGTGGAGTAGTTGCAGGTGGAGCAGAAGTACTAATGCTGGATGTAGGGTACTGAGTTGGGAGAATCTGGGAGACCATGCCAAGAGGCCAGTTCAGTGGGGGGCTTGGATGTTGATAATGAGCAGGTGGAGGCCCAGGGGGTGGTTTTGGACCAGGGGTGGTGGTTGATGTGCTCTCCATCGTCTTGGTAAGATTCAGTTGTGCCGTCCTGACTGCCTCCAAGTTTTGATGGTCTAGGAATTCATCATACTTCAATACGGCAGTTTTCTGTTTGCCGACAGGCTCGAGACTGGAAGATCTGGCAGGGGAGAGTGAATGGACAGGATCCAGTTCCACAGACCGAGCTCTGCTGGCCTGCAGGTCTTCTCTTCCTGAAGATAAGGGTTTTTTTTCAGTGGATGAAGACATGGCACTAAAGATTTTCTCCTGAGCCTGGCTGGCCAGTTTGGAAACATCTCCCGAACTCAGCTTCAAACCAATTGAACGCAGAAGACTCTGAATCTTATCATAAGGTTCTGGATTTGGTTCTTCAGTTGTTCTCTCGACTGAGGCCCGCTTAGGGCTTGGCTGCTTCTTCTCGCCTTCTAGGGTTAGACTGCTGCTTGGGGGTTCTGAGGCCAATCCTACAATTCGAGAGAAGCCTTTGCCATCCTGAAGGGCACGTTCATGAGGCAGGAGGTCATCTGTAACGCAATCTGGTTCAGGGTTCTTCTCAGCATCCACCTTTTTGCTAAGCATGTCAAGGAAGCGGTCCAGAGGTGGTTTCTCTTCTGGAGGGGACTGGGATGCTGAGTTTTCTTGGGGAGAAGGGGTTCTAGGAGGTGAATCTATTGGAGAAGGAGGTCTGTAGGCAGATTGGGATGGTCTGGCAGAAGTACCAGGAACTTGGCCAGACTCAGGTTCTGGAGACTGACTTTGTTTGACTGGAAGATACAGATCATAGGGACTTCTATAAGCTGGGTCATAGTACCGGTCATCATAAGGCTGGTCATAAACATCATAGCGATCGGTGTAACGAGGACTGGTTGAAGGCAGTCCACCATACGGAGGTTCGCCATAGAGACTCCTATCATAAGGGCGGTCACTATACGGACGGTCACCATAAGGCCGCTCAGGGTATGGATGACTAGCATACGGGTCGCCATAAGGCTCACTATACCTCCGACTGTGGTACGGCCCATACGGTCTGCTGTAATACGGATCATCATAAGGGGGCCGAAGGTACTCGGGTTCCCCATGTCTCTTCTTCAGGATAGACCGAACTGGTTTGTACTCAGCAAGTGGCACGGTGAGCCTGCCATGGTCATAGTCTATGCAGGTCCTCTGTCCAGGCTCCAAGTCCACCAATGATTTTTTATAGGCAATCATCTCATTGAGCTCCTCCAGCTCTCTCTTCTTCCTGGCCAGCTCACTGTCCACGACTCCGCCTTGTCGGTGTGGAGGAGTCAGCTCCCGCCTCCTCTTGTCTTCACGCTCTCGGCTGGTTTTGGTCCTTTTCCTGGTGGACCCGTCTCTGCTCCTTTCCCTGCTCCTTCTGGGGCTCCTGCTGTAACTCCGGCTTCGACTGCGACTTCTGCTGCAACTCTTGGTGTGGCTCCTAGTGTGCCTGTGTGACCTTTCGTGGCTTTTTCTCCGTCTGTGCTTGCTGTTCTTACGGTCGCGGTCAACACTGGGGCTGCGTCTCTTTTTAATGACACGTCCAAACTTGTCTCTGGATGGACTCCTACTTTTACTCCTGCTTCGACTACAGCTCCTACTGTGGCTGTGGCTGCGGCTCCGGCTCCGAGCAGATTTATACCGAGTCACGTTGTAATCCTTCCTTAGATTTTTCACAACCGCCTTCATCTTTTCTGCCTCTGGTTTCTCCTTTCTTGAATAGAAAAAACATTGTTTGAATTAGCACATATCATAAAAATGTCTGAAGTCAGAGGAGGAAAATTCAGTCAGTTTCACGGCCAGATATATGAACTGTCTTTTATATCATGCAGTAAAAAATAAATTAGATTGAAACTCACTCATCATCTTCAGATGGTTTTGTCAGTTTGATGGTCATCTATCAAAGAAACACTTGGTTACAACAACAATGATCACTGTGCCCTTTCTTTTCACACAAAACTCCAACAGAAATGCATTTGTTAACATGTCAGTGAATATACACAAACTACGTCACTCTCAGCTGGTTTGGGAATGCCTCAGTGTCTGGTGATCAGTTCCATCATAAAAACAAATCTGCTCACCTTTCCTTTGTTTGCACCAACTCCACTAAGTTTCCGGACCGGGAGGAAAACCTTTTCAGTAAAACGTTTTATCCTGATAGCCTGGTTCCCCCCCTCAGCTGTTTCACACTTTGAGAAACAAAAAAAAGGACCATTTTAAATCAGAAATGTGAAAATTGTATCTGTTATTTTGGTGTAAATCTGTTTGTTAGCGGATGATTGTTTATTGCTTTCCGTTTATTTTCCCAAAGTAACTCTCATACTTTGCTCTCAGGATAAGCTTGACTCACCGGAGCGATGCTGAACTCAACCTTCTCGTTCAGCTCTAGTTTCTTCTTCTCCATCACCTCTAACATGTTGAAGTAGAGCTGAGGGCTCTGGGAGAACTTGATGAGTCCAGAGTCTTCAGAGAACTCGATCACAATGCCCTGGTAGAAACAGCCGATCACACAGACAAGCAGGTTTAATTTTAGACTCAAATTAGATCCAAGTCAAACTGAGGTCAAATTTTTAGTGAATGAATTTTTATTTATTAGTATTTTTTTAAAGACTCTGGATGTTCATCAGAATCTTACATGTTGACGTTGTTCGTTGGACTCTTCAAAGGAGTCATGGAGAATTTCTATGAATATCGCTCGTTCCTCTTTGGTCTCCTGGTGGGTGGCGATGCTGAAACGTACCTTTAGAGAAGAGAGTCGGGATCAGACTTATGAACCAAATCATAGATCAGAGATGAATGAAATCAGCTTGGTCCTCACCTTGTCTCCGACCAACATGGTGGCCGTTGTTAGCATGTCTTTGGCAGTGAATGAAAGCTGTTTCTGTTTGCCGTTGATGGTCATCACAAGTCGACCCATCTCTAGCTCTGCTTGACACTTGTTTGCAGGTTCAGGAGTCTTAGCCATTGTCTCCTCAACACCACCCTCCTCCTCTTCCTCCTTTTTCTCTTTCTCATCAGTCTCCTCCTCATGATCGTTCTCCTCTTCCATCACCTCTTGTTTTATCTTCATCTCCTTTATCTCTTCTTCTCCCATCTGAAACTTCATCACCTCCTCTTCATCCACTTTCTCCTCTTTTATTTTCACCTGACAAAAGAAAAAATATTTAATAAAAATATTTCCATTTCTAATGTCTTCATAAACACAAAACAGTTGCAGCATGTACGTAACTCCTCCTTTTCCAAAAGGTATTAAAAAACAACACAACTGGATTTTTACTGTGTACTTGAAGACATTTTGCTTCTACACATTAGATAATACACACAATAGTCCCATGGGTACAGGTTGCAGTTCCGCCGTCAGCCCCCACCCCCATCGGGGGTCAAGGTGACCTCGGTCACAGATCCTGCGCAAACTGCGGTTCTGCTGCAGGAAATAGAAACCCTCCTGGACAAAAAGGCCATAGTATTGGTTCCACCACCTTTACAGGCCGGTGGGTTCTACTCAACCTACTTCCTCATTCCAAAGAAAGACGTCTCCCTTCGGCCAGTGTTGGATCTCAGGGGGTTGAACCAATTTCTGAAGGTCCTGCCTTTTCGCATGCTCCGTACGTGCAACGTTCTTCAGACCATCTGTCCAGGAGAGTGGTTTACATCCATAGACCTGAAGGACGCGTACTTCCACGTTCCAATCCATCCGGAACACAGGAAGTACCTGCGGTTTGCCTTTCACGGCGTGGCCTACGAGTTTGCGGTCCTGCCGTTCGGGCTCTCCTTAGCTCCTCGAATCTTCATGAGGTGCATGAGGGCAGTCTTAAGCCCCCTGTGTCTGTCGGGGCTAAAGATCCTGCCTTATCTCGACGACTGGCTCCTCTGCGCCCCCTCCTTTCAAGAGGCAGAGCAGGCAACGTTGAAGGTCCTGGACCATGTCGAAGCGCTAAGGATCGCAGTGAATCTGCAGAAGAGTTCACTGATCCCAGCCCAGCAGGTGGTCTTTCTGGGCATGGCCCTGGATTCAGTGGCCATGCGAGCCCGTCTGACTACGGAGAGGGTGGACAGGATTCAGTCCCTACTCCAGTCCTTTCACATCGGGGCAGCACCTCCACTCCAGCTGTGGCTGAGACTGCTGGGGATGCTGGTCGCAGCCTCAGCTTTGACTCCCCTGGGG
>NC_051451.1:5526963-5528580 GCF_001649575.2 Kryptolebias marmoratus | reverse complement strand
CTTATGAATCTGTGGGGGCTGCTGCCCCCTCGGGGGTTAGGTGCCACTCTACCAGGAGCGTGTCCGCATCCTGGGCGGCAATGAAGGGGGTGCCACTAACAGAGATCTGTGCAGCGGCGTCATGGGCGACACCATGCACGTTTGCACGATTCTACCGCCTCAACGTAGCACCCGAATCTGCGCTGACTTCGGCAATCCTGCCTCTGGCTTCATCTACCTCCTGAGAGGGGGGTGAGTACTGCCTTCCTCGTGACATTGCTGGCATAAGTCATCCACTCTGTTTACTGCCACTGGCAGTCAGGAAGGAATGAAACAGAACGGAAGTTACTCTGTAACTATGGTTCTGTGAATTCCTGGATGACTGCCAGTCACACTGGTCACTCGGAACTTCTTCCCCGCGAGAAGATCCGAAGAGGCCGAACGTAGCCTCACACATGCTATTTATAGACACACGCCCAGGTGAGCTATGGGTCACGTGCGTGACTTTGTTTACATTAATTCTCGACCTGCGCGGAGCGTGAGGAGAGATATATACACTTTGTTTACTGCCACTGGCAGTCATCCAGGAATTCACAGAACCATAGTTACAGAGTAACTTCCGATACATTTTCCCAAACTTCACATTGACTGTTACCAGATGGAGGGCGGCTTTCATGCCAGTAAAGAAGAGTTTCTATTCTAAATTTGGGGTGTTGTTTGTTAATTTAGTTTCAAGGGGAATATATTTTCAAACATATGTAGGTGTTGTGATTATTGTTATGCTGTAGCTAAAAGTATTTGTTTCCTTTATTATTCATTCTCCTTTGGTTATTTCAATCACATGGCTCAACTGAATAAGTCGCCACTTAGTGTGGGTGCTAGTTTGAATTCCAAGGGCATAAACAATTCAATCAAACACAATAAAGGTTTACACGATCTACGCCTGTAGTGACCAATCCTGGTTCTAGAGGGCCACTATTCTGCAGGTTTTAGTTGTTTTCCTGCTCTTCCAATTTTACAGAAGCCTGTTACTCACTCATTCATTCAAATAAGGTGTATCGAATCCAAGAAACATGCAGGATAATAGCCCTTGAGGACTGGGATTGGGCACCACTGTTCTACACCATCTTGATGTTTATATCAATTACTTGCAAAAGATCCATTTTCCAGTAACTGAAGAGAAGTTGCCATCCTTATACATATATTCCTTTTGTTCATGTTAAAACAATTTCTGATTCAGCTGGCAGGTTTAAAACTGCATATTTGTGTATAATTTAT
Source organism: Kryptolebias marmoratus (assembly GCF_001649575.2). Taxonomy (NCBI): domain Eukaryota; kingdom Metazoa; phylum Chordata; class Actinopteri; order Cyprinodontiformes; family Rivulidae; genus Kryptolebias; species Kryptolebias marmoratus. The sequence continues at coordinate 5,527,323 of NC_051451.1, read as the reverse complement.
AATTTGATTATAGGAGGGGATTTTATCTGCTGGGTGGACCCTTTCTTAGACTACTCTTCCTCCACTTCAGCTGATCCAGAACGCTGCTGCTCGTGTTCTCACTAAAACCAGGAAGATAGAGCACATAACACCAGTTTTAAAGTCCCTACACTGTAGCTCAAAGAATAGACTTTAAAATACTGTTGTTAGTTTATAAATCACTGAACGGTTTAGCACCACAAAACATTAAAGATCTGTTATCGCTGTACCAACCGTCTAGACCCCTCAGATCTTCTGGTTCTGGACTGCTCTGCATCCCCAGAACCAGAACCAAACGAGGAGAAGCAGCATTCAGTTTCTATGCACCACAAATTTGGAACA
>NC_051451.1:5520496-5526897 GCF_001649575.2 Kryptolebias marmoratus | reverse complement strand
GTTTAGAGTTGCTTATGGCTAAATTAGGGTTAGAGTGCGGGTTTTTGATGTCTTTGATGTTTTTCTCTTTCTTACTGTTTATTCATTGTCACATGCTGTTTTTATTTTGTTTTTTAATTATGTAAAGCACCTTGAAATGCCTTGCTGCTGAAATGTGCTATACAAATAAAATTTGATTGATTTTGATTGATTGACTTCTGCTCTTTAATCAAAGCTGGCCAGTGACTGAAGCCTTTATGAATGAGTTTAATGTTGTGGACCTCTGGACATTTTTCTCTAACCACCTTCAGCAGCATCTTTACCAGCATCTTCACAAGGTCTTTTGCTTTGTTGCACATTTTACACCAAAACACATTCATCTTGGGAACAGAGAACTTGCTCCTTCTTGAGCAGTATGATGGCAGGACATTCCTGTGGTTTTTATACTTGTGTGAAATTGTTTAACAAGATATATGTGGCACCATCAGTCTGGAAATTGTACCTAAGGACGAATCAGAGTTGTGGAGGTCAATAATTCTTTTCCTGATATCTTGGATGATTTCTTTTGATATTTCCCATGATGTCACACAAAGAAGCAGTGTGTTTGAGGTCTGCCTTAAAATGCATCCACAAGTGTGCCTCCAATTAACTCAAATGTTGTCAACTAACCAATGAAAATTGTACAAAGCCATTACATCACCATCTAGTCTCCCAAATTGTTTAAAGTCATAGTAATATTATTTTATGCAAACTTGTCATTTTGAAGAAAGTAATAAAAAATGAGGCATTTAACAAATAGAAATAATTTTGAGAATTCTAACTGACCTAAAACAGGAAAGGTTTATTCTTAATGCCAGACAGAGAGAAAAAAAGTTTTTTTTATACTGTTAATGGGAACATCTGGTTTCAACTGTAAATAATCAAAGTATTTTCACAACTTAAAGTAATTACCGTTTAGTGACCTGGTCACCTGGTGCCCTGCTGATGAGCAATTTCATAAAAATGTAGACATTCTACCTGCTACACAATACCTACACAATTACTTTACCTGTTGGACCGACACCTGCAGGTCCCCAGCACCTCCTTTGTCCTCCCTCAACTCCTCACGAGGATGTTTGGGAATAGCTTTAAGCACGGTACCTTCGTATCGTTCTTTGCTGATTTCGTACATGGAGTCAAGGATTCTCATCTTGAAGCCGAACGGCGTCCACTGCAGAGTCAGGAAGACAGTGGTTTTACAGACCCACACTGATCCACCAACCAATACAAATCCAAACCCCAGAACAAACTAAACCTGACTTAAACTTTACTCAAACCTCAGATTAAACCTCACTTCTTGCAAACCTAAACCAGGAGATCAGTTTCACCTGATGCCTGATCTTCACCTTGTCTTTGGCAGCTGCCAGCGTTGCAGCCACGTCCTCCTTCTTCTTTCTCTCTGCCTCTCTCTCACACTCCTCCTCCTCCTGTTGCTTCTTCTCTTCTTCCTCTTGTTTCCTCCTCTCCTCCTCCTCTTTGTTTTGTCTCTGTTCCTCCTCCTCACGTTTCTTCTGCTCACACAGGATTTTGTCACCATCCTTCTTTATCTTCCTCAGCCTGATGGCCCTCTTGTTGGATTTCACCTGCAGAAACAATCATCTTTTTGTTGCTCTGTCTGTCTGGTCTGGGTCAGGTTCAGCTTTAATATACTTACCATAGTGGCTGTGAACTCCACCTGTTTGCCAACATCATCAGCCACAAACTCTGTATCACTGAAGTTCTCAGCAATATCAAAAGGAATCTTGCCATGCTGGTCAGACTGGATGATACCTTCCTCAGCGCCTAGTGAGGTGATGACACCCTGAAGGACAGAAGACAAAACCTGAGAGACCAAACAACCAACAAACAAACTTCAGCATCCTGTTCATGTTTGTTTTGAGGAATCCTCAGAGGAATCCTTAGACTTGGACGCAGTTTCAAACCGTTTATATGAAAACTCTACGGGTTGAGTTCAGCAATAGACATTTTATAAAAAACTCATTTTTTGTGTTTTCAAGTAACTAACAGCTGTTTAAGACCTAAACTGATTGGTCAGATGAGAACATCAGGAATAAAAACAAAACAGAACATTCCTGCCCTCAGACTATCAGCAGGGGGAACCGATCCAGTCTCAGACTCTGAAGCAGCATTTCAGGTGTGTGGCTGTACCAGTTCTCGGGTCTCCTTGGTGTAGGTGAAGGTGAAGGGGATTTTGGGTCTGATGTTGGCCGCCCTGCGCCTGTTGGTCATCGAGTTAACCAGCAGGTTGATTAGCACATGGTCGTTCTTCAGCAGCGTCACGCCACAATCCCGGTGGTCAAACGTCACGTTAGTCTTTAGAGGGCCAATATTTGCATTGATCTGACCCGGATAACCAGGAATACCATCCTAGAGGAAAAAAAAAGGAGGACTTCCAGGTTTGAAACTGTCACAGCACATTAAGAACTGTGCTTCTGAGGGTCCAACATGCTGATCAGACTAACACCTGGATCAGACTAACACCTGGATAAGACTGATGGTTAACACCTGGACTGGACACTTGTTGAGAGCTCCAGTTGTAACTTACTGTTGGTGATGGTCAGTAATATTTAAACAGTCCACCTCAAGTTTTAAAGGCAATATCTGACATTATGAATCAAATGTTTATTACAGTTGTTCTGACTCATCAGCAGTACTAGTTTTAGTTGTTCATTGGGTCCTCACCTAAAAGGATGACCAGAACCAGTGGACTCACCTTGGGCTCGATGATGGGCTGGCTGACAATGCCCTCATACAGCTCCATGTCCAGCGCCATGTTGGGTCCCACTTCAGTTATGGGTTTGGCCTTCTTCTTTGGTATGTGACATGAATTCTCCTCGCTGTTGATGTTTTTGCTCGCCGGCTCGTCATTGGAGGAACTGCAGAGCGTCAGGAGGAGGGGCTCCTTCACCCGCTTGATCCTGATGGCGTGTTTCCCTGCCTTCAGCTGTTGATCAACCAAACAAAAAACATTTTCAGAACATTCAGTTTGACATGTAGAAATGAGCTCTGAGACTTCTGAGATGGTGTCCTCACCGTGATCATGGTGAACTCCACCTCCTCGTTGATGTCCTCCTCTGTAAAATCGATGTCACTGAAGTTCTCTCTGGTTTCAAATGGAAGCTCTCCATGTTTTTCTGACTTGATGATGCCTTCACTTTCCTTTAGGCTGGTAATGACGCCCTGCAGCCATCAGAACAAAAATAAAGACTGAATCTAAGCAAAGAAACTGGTGTTATTATATGACAGGTAAAGTAGGCAGAGTTGTCCCACCTTCTCTCGGGTCTCGTTGGTGGAGCTAAAGGTGGAAGGAATCTTGGGTTTGATGTTGGTGGCTCTCCGTTTCTCAGACACAATGTCAGTCAAGAGGTTGATGAGGACCTGATCGTTCTTCAGCAAAGTCACTGTGCTGTCCTTCCTGTCAAACGGCAGGTTGGTCCACACCTGTCCGATGGTAACGTACACCTGACCAGGGTACTGACGCTCGCCAGGCTAAACAGAAGTCAGGGCCAGTTAAAGTCTAACTCTGAGATTCATTCAAACCAAACTGGACACTTGACCCAACTCACCTGAGGCTCCAAAATGGGCTGACTGACTACAGCTTCAAAGATCTCTGGGTCCACATTCTCAGTTCCACCTGGAGCCACTTTGACGTCTGTAGCTACAGAACGGTTCTGTTCAAATCAAGAGCCAGAGTCTTTAACAAGGCTTTAACAGAATCAGAGAACCAGAGAAAGTTTAATGATGTTCTGACAGAAACAGACAGTTATCACTTACCTTCTCTTTGCAGGCGGTGAAGTGGACTCGGACTCCAGGCCTCATGGCTTTGGGGTTTCCAAAGAAGACATCAAAGCTGAAGGTGAACTTCTCAAGGTCTTCCCTCTCAATGTAGCCAAACGTGGGCTGCAGAGCAGAAGCAGAAGATTACTGGCAAGATCCAAAGACCTTTTAGATCATCAAATTGACAACTGTTCTCAGTAACCCTCCTGCCTCCCAGAGACTCATGGTAACATCTCAGTCCTCACCCCAATGAAGGAGACAATCCCCGTGGATCTGCCAGGAGGAGGCCTGAGGACACAAAGAGACCTCCATTAGAAATCAAACATTCAGTCAAAACATTTGTGTATGAAACAGCTGGATCAGACTAACACCTAGACAAAACTAACATCTGAGTCAGACTAAAATCAGACTCAGACAAACACCTTTTCCTCAAGGTCATTTTATACTCCATGAGAAAACCCATTGCAAATCTCCAGGAAGCCACTCCCCCCACAGCGTCGCCATTGTGGGACGCCAACGGAACTGACCGCATGACATGGAAATCTGTGTGATTCCTGTTGTTACAACACAATAACAATCACAGAAATGGAAGTTTTTCAGTTTATGGAGGAGAACAACACTGTATTTTAGGATGTCGGCCATTGTTTTGACGATCGTTGAGTCCTGCCTCAGCTGTGCATCTACACCTCAAGGATAAGGGACACTCTTTTGAGGACCAAAATGTTCAGTTTTTGGACAGAGAAGACAGGTGGTTTGAGATGGGGGTGGAGGTGGGGTGAAGGAAGCCCAAAACATCTCTTGTGAGCCAGGCAAAAAATGACCCTAACAACTCTCCTGTGAGAGGGGAGTGAGATTAATCTACATGTGACTCTAGCTGCATGAATGAAGCATCTCATGCAGTTTGAAGCTTGCCACTCCACACTCTCCAATTCCGAATCGAGAAAGCTCTTTGGATATAAAGGAAAACATCTTCAGCTACAGATAGAAGTCCAGTTGCTTTGTTTTGTTTTATTTGGATTGCACATTTTGCACTTAAAGAACAGTGAATTGCCTTAAAAATGAACTTCACTGATACATTTCTGTTGAACTTTCCTTTAAAATTGCAAAAAAATTATTCAACTGTAGGTTACCAGATAAAATAGTATATGCAAATAAATAACACCATTAATACGGTGCACTTCCAAGATATTGTAGAGTTTATGAAAATGTTTCCAATCAACATTTGTTTTTTATTTTGTTGAAGTGATGAAAAACGTCTCCTTTCCTGTAATCTAATCTGGTTATAATATATTTCCTTGTTGGTTCTCAGTCAGTTTTTTTCGACAAAACGTTCACCCAAATCACACGCATCGCTCAGTCATGGATTGTTTGTTTTAAACTTTTATGTTACTTTAAGTTATTTCTGCTTCCAGTGGTTCTCTCGGTGTCTGTCTGCCCACACACTGCAGGTCTTAATGCTAAAATCTGATTTTTTGGTGTGTCTGTTCACATTACATTTTTAAATGCGACCTCCATCAGACTCCAGTGTGAACTTAGCCTAACATCTGAATTAGTCTAACAACTGGATCTAACTAACAGGGTTCTCAGAAACACTACGAAGAACTCACCTTTCAAATGAGCGTTTTCCCAGAAGACCCAGAGCTTTGGCTGTCTTCTTGACCTCTGATTTAGGTTTTGAGGGCATCGCAGGTGTGAGGGCAGGAGCGGTGGCCGAAGCTGAGAACGGACCGTTGGTGACTGCAGTTGCTTCAGGTTCTTTTTTAATCTCAGCAGGAGTTAAGTCCGAAGGCGGAGCAGAAATAAGAGCTTTGATCTGATGAACAGAAAAACAAAATGAATCAAAAGCTTCTGAGGAACAGTCTACAAAAACTCTGCATCATCTCTGATGATCCCAGATCATCTCCGTACAGACCCATTCAGGCTGATCTGGAGGCGGGTTTGGCATCGGTTCCTCCACAATGGGCTGAAAACAAACAGAGAACGCAATCAACTATCAAGAATTCAACTCATCATCGAGTCCAGCAGCTACAACCTCACTAAAACAAATGATCTTATTTACAATTTCTCATCACATAAATAAGATATTTAAACGAAGTGCATTCTGTTGAAATAAAACTTGTTGCTATTTTTTTTTGTTTAAATTTGTCAATATTCATAAAAATTTTAATTATTTCCCCATTTAATTATTGAACTTCTACTTATTCACCACAATAAGACATTTCAGGTGAAAAATGCACTGTCAAAAAACATCAAATTTAGAATATGCTGGAGTAGATTCTCAGTCATCCAGGCCATGGTAAATTCAAAAAAGGTTAAAAAACAAAAACAGCTGAATATCTATTCTGTAGTTGAAGACATTTTGCTTCTCATCCGAGGAGCTTTCTCAATTCAGAAATAGAGAGTGTGGAGTTCAGCTTTTAAAGCTGAGATGTGACGTAAACTGGATTGCTTGCAAATTGTTCTCACTCTCCTAACAATAGAGGCTCGTTAGAATCCTTGTTTGTCTGACTCACTGATGGGCCACTCTGGTCACATGTGTGCAGGTGCTGATTGGAGTGAAACTGACTGGGGATCAGGCCTAAAGCTCCATTATATGTTTTTGAAAG
>NC_051451.1:5515046-5520326 GCF_001649575.2 Kryptolebias marmoratus | reverse complement strand
GTGGACAGCTGAGTCCTGTCCCGAAGAGGTGGCTCTCCTGTGTTGAGCCATGCGTCTGTGGAGAGGTTGTTTGGTCTCTCCAATATAAAGGTCTGAACATTCTTTGCTGCACTGAACTGCATACACAACTCCGCTCAGTTTGGGTTTGGTTGTTTTGTCTCTGCCTGAGAGTCTTGTTGGGTTTGAAATGTACTGGTATGTTGTGTTTGGAGAAAATCCTTCCTTCGGATGAGAAGCAAAACGTCTTCAACTACAGAATAGAAGTCCAGTTGTTTTTGTTTTTTAACCTTTTTTAAATCAAATTTAGAAAATAGAAAAAAAATTTAGAGAAAAAGTTTCATAGCACTCTACAATATAATGGTTTGCACTTATATAGCGCTTTATCTAGTCCAAGGACCCCAAATCGCTTTACACTACAATCATTCAGCCATTCATCCACACATTCACACACTGATATATAATGAAAGTGCCTTATAATGCTGATTAAATTTGCATTTATTATTTTAGACATTAAGCCTACACTTGATTAAATATTCTGTTGTTTTACAAAGCTATGAAGGGGTGAAAAAAATCACCTTAAGGCAATTTACTTCTCTTCAAGTGCAAAACATGCAAGGTTTCCAAACTTAATAATGCCTGTTTTCAAGAATCGTGATTACACTGACAAAGATACTTGCAAATATTACTGTTCCATTATTTTCCACAACAATCCACCAGAATCCTGACACAGAACCACTGAAGCACCCACAGCAGAACTGCTCACCTCTCCGGTCCAAACCGGGGGTGGGTACGGCGGGAACCCGAATGGAGGCACGCAGGGAGGAGGGGGAACAACCGGGTGGATGTCTGCGGGGTCCGGATGAGGAACTCCTATAGGGCCAGGTGGGGGTACACCCGAAGACAGGACAGGTGGAACCGGTCCAGGTGGGACTAGAGGGACTGGCTCTGGTCCCCACGGCTCAGAAGGTCCAACGGGACCCCAGCCAGGTGGGCCAGGTCCCCAGTGTGGGGGGCGTTCCCATTCTGGAGGAGGCACCCAGTCCTCGGGATATGGACCCCAGCCAGGCGGCGTGGGTCGTCTTAAGTCCCAATCAGGAGGGGAGAGTCTTCTTGGGTCCCAGTCAGGAGGTGGGGGCCCTCTCGGGTCCCAGCCAGGAGGAGAGGGCCCTGTTGGACGCCATCCTCCAAAAGCTGGAGGGCCCCAGCCTCCAGGCGGAGGAGGGCCCCATGCCGGTGGGCCCATGTTAAATGGAGGTCCGTCTTCACCCGGGGGTGCGATGGGAGGTCTGTTCCGCATGGGTGCGTCTCCCCAACCCATGTCTTTCAGTAAAGCCGAGCTACAGCACCTCTGAGGCGGGGAGCAGGACCTGTGTGGCCGCTGTAAGCAGATCTGTTAGCCGCCGCCTAATCAGAAAAAAAACATGGTTTCAGCCTCAAACTCATACGGTAACTTAACGGTTCAAAGACTTTTACAGAGTTCACTCAGCCAGCAGGCTTGAAACCAATGTCTTTAACGAAATATTAAAAAATAACAGAAAACGTGTGGTTTTGTTCCGTTGTTAATATTTACTTTAATAGCGACGGTACTTCTTCTACGGATACACTTCCGGCTGATTGTAGTTTTTAAACTATGATGCTGCCCCCTACAGGCCAGCTGAGNGGCAAAAAATGTATAGTGTGTCCTCAGTTTAACTTTTAATGAATAGACAGTAAAAAGAGTTTGACTTTGTTTACATAAATTAACTACAAAAACATATGATATATATATATATATATATATATATATATATATATATATATATATATATATATATATATATATATATCATATGTGTGTGTGTCACCATTCATCCCTTCATTTGCATAAAGCAGGTTTCAAGGTTTCAAAGTGTCCAGCTGATGGCACTGTGGTATGAGTGGGCATCTTCATTGGTTAAAGCCGCATATATGTGACGTCATATTTGTGAAACCAATGACTTATATTCATATACGTCATTGTGTGAAACAGCCGTTGGTCCTTTTTTAACTTTATTTAAACAAGGTAATCACAAACAATAAAAATACAAAACAAGTAAGGCAATTACAATCAATAACTTTGAAAAGGGCACAGTAGAGCCATAGTATTTTGAAGATGAATTAAGGTATTATTGATAAGAAAAATAAATAAATAAATAAATAAAATTACCAACACAAGGGGATTCATATGTTAAGATTGACATACATTAGCGGGCAATTCAATCAAACATTCTGTCAGGACTTCATATGATTCAATACATTTCAGAGATTTTAGATATAATTGAAATTCAGATAAAAAGATGTTGAAAACTGGGGATGACCTTAGCACTCTTTGTTTATGAATAAAAAATTTTGCCAAACAAAAAATTAGGTTACAACAGAGTTCCATAGTTTTGTCTTTCAATAACACTCCAAAAGTTACCATATCTCTAGAAATAGATTTAGGAAGTGTAATTTTTGATTTGATCCATTTTTCTAGCAATTCCAAAATGATTTGGTTTGGTTGCATTTGTAGAGGATATGGTCTATCGTTTCTACATCACTCTCACAGAATGAGCATTTATTGTCATCAATATTAAAGCGATTTCTTCATAGTTCTTTTGAGGGGTAAATTGCGTTTAAAATTTTAAAGTGTGTTTCTTTAGTTTTGGGTTGTATGGGGAGTTTTAAAAAAAGAGTTCTTAATCTTTCAATAGATTTTTCCCCAAATTTGTAAAGAATCTTATTTTTATTTACTTTCCCAGGGAATAAAGTTTTTTGTGATTATTAAATTTTGGGTCAGTGAATGATATTCCATTAGTAGACAGATGGGGTAATTGTGGGGATATGGGATGATATGTTATATATTATATTTTTAAACTGATTAGTAAATTGTTTTGGTAAGGCATTATATAATCTTGTAAATTCAGCTTTTGGGGAAAGAATTGATACTTTGCACAGAATTGTTCGTAGTTTAACATGCAACCATTATCATCCATTAAGTGTATGATAGACCAAATATTCTTCTCCATCCAATCTTTGTAAAACAAGGATTTATTGCGATGTAGTATGAATCTGTTATTCTATATGATAGAGGAGTGTGGCGAGTAGTTATGTACGTAGAGCATCTTCCAGTATAGTAACAGTTGTTTATGAAACTCTGATAATTTGATGGGCAGTTCATGTATATTGAAATCAGCTAGAAGTACAAGTTTTAGACCACCTATTTTGTTAAATATATAATTTGGGACACAATACCAAAATAATTGAGAATTTTTAATCCAGGATTTTAACCAGTTAATCTTAAGGGTTCCGTTAAGACATTCAAAGTAAATTACTTTCAGACCACCATCTTTGATTTCTTTGACCATATGACTTTTCTGTAGGTAGTGTGGTCTGTTCCTCCAGATAAAGTTCAAGTTCATTTGGTTAATAGTTTTAATTAAGCTATTTGGGACAGCAGTGTTGCAGGTTGAATAAATTAATCTTGACAAACTTTCCATTTTTAATAAATAAATTTGTCCTAAAATAGTTAGGTCTCGCTGGAGCCATGAGTTGAGCTTGGATTTTCCTTCTTTAATCTTGTTTTCAATAGTTAAGGTTGATTCTTGGTTTTTGGTTATAACAGTTCCCAGGTATTTAACTTCAGATTTAATTGGAATGCTAGATATTTCTTTTAGGGAAGTGTCATGAATGGCTATAAGCTCACATTTTTTTTAAATTAAGCATTAGTCCTGAAGCCTCTGAAAAGGATTTAATTCTATTAATTACAATTGGAACCTGCTTATGATTTTTTAAGAAAACAGTAGTGTCATCTGCTAACTGGCTAATGATTAAATCTGTACTGAAAACATCTAATTTCTCAACGTCTACACAGTTTTTAAGATAGATTGCTAACATCTCTACAACAAAATTAAATAGATAAGGGGAAATGGGACACCCTTGTGGAATTCCAACATTAATGTTAAATCTAGCTGTGGTTCCCTTAGGTAAAATTACACAACTATTAATGTTTTGATATAGACCTCTAATTAAGTTAATGAAGTTCGCTCCAAAACCTAAACTTTCAAGAACTGAGAATAAGAACTGGTGTTCCACCGAGTCAAAGGCTTTATAAAAGTCAAGGAAAAGTATGAAGCCATCATCTTTGATCATGTCCCTATATTCAATCAGGTCCTTTACCAGTCTTATATTGTTGTGGATTGACCTTCCTTTTAAGAAGCCAGATTGTGATTCTGCAATAACGTTTGAGATTCCTGATTGGAGACGCATGGTAAATATGTACGTTAGTAATTTATAATCTGAGTTTCTGAATGTAATAGGTCTTCTATTTTCAATAATTCTTGGGTCCTTGTCTGGTTTGGGGATACATATAATAATCCCTTGTCTCATTGTAATAGGTAAAGTGGGATTTTTAAATATTTCTGTAAAAACTTCATGTAATAATATTCTTATGTCTTCCCAAAAGTGTTTATAGAAGTTCCCTGTAAGTCCATTCGGACCAGGTGCTTTGTTTAATAATAAGCGATTAACAGCCTTATCAAGTTCTTCAATTGTAATATTGTTATCACAAGTTTACTTTAGGAATTCCCATTTTTGAACAGGACTATTTAGTTCTTCAGAGTCCTTTATATTTTGGATTAATTCTTTGATTTTTTGGCAGTAGGTGTCACATTTAAGAAGACTGTAGTTTAATTTCCAATACTTACTTGTGCTTGACTTCCAGTTTTGGGGTTTCATTTGTAAGGAAATAAGACTATAGTCAGTTAGCGGTGCAGCAGAGATATAAGAATTGATTTCATTGGTCAATAGTTCATTGGTTATAAGCCAGTGATCAAGTCTTGATTTTTTATTTGGACCAAACCATGAGAATTTTATACAATTGGGATTAAGGTGACGCCACACGCCAACTAGATTCTGTTCATTGCAAAAATTGTTAAATATTTTGTATTAGCGACTGTCAAACAAAGTCGCTGAGCAGCTGAATAGGGGGAATCCTCGTTGACGCGCCAGCTGATCAACACTCAAATCCACGCTGCAGTTGAAATGTTTATTTTTATGCAGAACATCAGTGGATAACAAAAATCCGTGTCCAAAGGCAGCATTAAAAACGGATCCGCCGGTTCAAACAGTGATCATAAGACAAAAAACGTACAGGCTTAAAGCGGTCAGCAAAAAGTAGACTTCCCCCATCACCCACTCACTAAGAAAAACACCAGGTGAGCAACAGGTGATCTATAATCACTATCAACACCACGTGATCTAAAGCTACGCCTATCCACAACA
>NC_051451.1:5479396-5501693 GCF_001649575.2 Kryptolebias marmoratus | reverse complement strand
TGTCTCAAGGATAATTTGGGATTTTGGGGCAAACTGATCAAGAGTAATTGTGTCAATAAAATCCCCCGTGTATTGGCTGGAATCCAACGACTCTGACTGTTATTTCGGTGTGGGACATACCTTGCTTTTCACCCACATGCTCAGTGTGAGTTTGCTTCACAACAGTCTGGACAGGCTGTCGGCTATTTTGAAGTGAGTTTAAACTTACTGATTTCTTTTAGGTGGTTAAATAAGATGTTATACATGTTTGAAGTAATGTTTCACTCAAAGATGTAAATTTTTGCACCATTGTATGTAGAATGCTTATTTAGTGGTGTTTTTCTGTATTGTTATTATAGGATCCATTTAATAAGCCCACTACTGTTGTCTTTTCTGGTGTAAAGGTTTTATTTTGTTACTCTCAATTTAGGGAAACTGTATTTTTATAGTTTATGTTAAGAAAGCTGTTATAATTAATTGCTTTAAAGCACATGTTTCACAAGTGATTACTTTTATTTGATTTTTTATGCCAAATCAAACCAAAATTAATGCTGGTCCTTCTGAGGACAGTCGGGAAATAAAACCCACCTAAATTTTTCATAGTTGGATGTGTCTGGCTCATTCTTCTACACCTGGCCACATACATATATATATCATTATATATATTTCCTTTATAATCTTCCTCCTTTATTACTGAACAAAACAGAATCAGAATTTGAGCTGGTCTGTAAATGAAGTGGAGACAAACATGAAACCATCATCAGTTCCAGTTTATAGACTCTTTAAGCAGGATCAACACAAAATCATACATTTAAATCATCTTTGTTACAATTACTCATGAACAGCAGCGCAATTTATGAAACAGATGTTTATATCTCTTTTCAAGTTTAATTTTTTCATTTACATTTTACCTTTGTGGGTTTAATTAAATGTAGTTAAGCTCTTTGAGCTGTTGTTTGTATAAAAAGCATATAAATATTATCAAACATTTCAGGATGTAAAACTTTCTGTAAACATTTTCTCTCAGCGAAAAGTGCTTCAGTTTTGATTTTTGTAATAACCAGTGAGTTTCAATGTAAATGTGAGAATCTTGTGAAATAGGATTTTATTTGTAAATAAGTGAATGTTTGCCAAGTTCAAACTAGTTTCTTCCTTTCTTCCTCCATGGTCTTTGACCCCACCCAAAGTTCCTGTCCATCAGACAGTAAGAGTTTCCTGGTCAAATTGGTCTAAAAATAAAGGACAGCAGGTCCACTTTTCATGAGTATTAATGTCAGATAATTTATCTGAACCGTTGTTTTTCCAGGGTGGAATGATTCTACAACATACAATAATTTGTTAAAAGTAAGTTTGAATTTATTGAAAACTTTCTTCAATCCATACAGGGTCAAAAATACATGCTCAGGTATATCCATACACCCCATTAATATTTGGTTTAATGTCTCTTAGCAAGTGTCACCTGTACCTCAGGCTGTTTGTCTCCATCAACAAGCTTCTGACTGGTACGTCAGGTGGATGATTTTATTGATTTAAGGACACAAGGGTGGATTCTGGATCCTCATTAAAATGAAAAAAATCTGGCACAGAAAGCAGCCTCTCAGAGCTGCAAACCAGATCCCAAACCTCCGTCCCAGATCAATTTGAACACAAGACACAAGGTGTCTGTCGTTGCAGAAAAAGCTTTTATTGTTTAGTCTTGCTGGCTGAAGTCGCTCGACTTCGACAAAGAAAACAGAACATTATAGAACATCAACATTGTGAATATAGTATCTCTCAAAATTGCAGCAAAACATCACACATCCCAACTCCTGAACAACAAACCCAAAAACTGGTCCGAACACAGAACCGAGTGGGCGTCGCCCGGTGAGTTATTGCAGTGATACCGCTTAGCATCAGTTCCCTCAGGTGCATAGAAACATCCAGCTCTAACAACAAGTAAAAAAAGAAAAACCTAACTAAAAATCTAAATGTGAGAAGGTTCACAGGAGGTTCTGAGTTCCTATGATCCTCTCAGTTCAAGGCAGAGACTGTCAGAACAAACCAAGGCAGAACCTGAGACGAACAGAACCATTAGTCCAACTTTAACTCATCTGAGGAAAGAAGTAGGAAACAGAACCAACATCTCCTGGTGACCAAAACAGGTCCAGTCAGATTAGAACGGAAGAGACGCCGGGACCACAAACTGGTTCTGAGATTCGAAATCATAAAAATGTAACAGAGCCAAGAGTTCACACCTTTCAGAAACTGGTTTCAAACCAGCTTTACCTGCATCTTAAACTAGAATTTGTAAACTGGTTTGACTTGTTTTTAAACCAGTTTAAACTGCAACAAACTTTTATTGGTTTTGAGTTAAATTGATTTCAGACTGGTTTAAACCAGTACCAAATTAGTTTTTACTTGTTTTCAAAACAGTTTTTGACTACTTCCAGGTTAGTTCTGTGATTTCAGAATAAACCAATTCAAGACTAGTTTAAACTTGTTCTTCATTGGTTTACACTGGTTCCAAATGGAATAAAACTGGCTCTAGAACATTTTCAATCATTCCAAACTGGTTTTCATTAGCACCATACTGGTTTAAACTGATTTCAATTTTTTAAAAATTGGTTTTAAAATAGTTTTTAGTGGATCCAGAATAAAGCATTACCAGCCTTTTTTGAACTGGTCACAAATTTATCTGAACTGGTTTCAAACTGCTTTTACTGGTTTCCGATTTCTTTTTTAGGTGTTCCAGATTAAACTGGTTTCTTGTTAGGTAAAACCAGTTTCAGATTAATTTAAGCAGTGTTCAGACAGGTTTTTATTGGTTCCAACAGATTTTTAATTATTTCAGACTGGTCTTGATTGGTTACAAACTGGTTTAAAGTGGTTTCAGATGAGTTAAACTGATGCCAAATTAGTTAAAACTCGGTCCAGACCGGTCTTTGAACTCTTTTTTACAAGTTTTTTACCCTTAGTTTCTCACTGGTTTTATCTAGTTTCAAACAAGAAAAGGGTGAACTACTAGAAATGTCTAACATGACCTTCAGAACAAAAACAAATCGTCATATTTTCAGGATTAAACTCAGATTTTTCTCTTCGAAAAATGTGTTTTGTCCCTCGTCCTCTTCCATACTTTGGCTTAATGAAAACAGAATCACAAGTGAAAGCAAGTGCAGCAATATGTGGGGGAGCCTGGGTGTAGGACAACGTTCTGCTCGTCCCTGACGTCTTCAGGTGATGTCACATGGTTATAAAGGAGGGGCGGGGCTTCGTCCTCGCTGTCTTCTATCTCTAAGATATCTTTAAGTTCTGAACCAACTCAGTCATACGGGCTGAAGGTTCTTTCAAGGTTCTCTGACTCATCGTCATCAGAGAAAAAGTCGTCCTCATCAATGTCATCCTCGTCGTAGTCTTCATGCCACTCAGGGACGTACTCTTCATCATACTCATCATCGTCATCATCCTCTGCCTCCTCGCCACCTTCCTTGCCAGTGTAATTGTTGTTGTCTGAGTCTCCAGAGTCCGAAGCCCGGTCTGACTTTGATCTGAATGACACCAGAGTTCAGTGAATTACAGAGAAACACATGACTCATCTACGCAGGTAATCCAACAACTCTGATTTCTTTCTTTACATCTTTTTAACAACAAACTAAAACCATCCCATCAGATACAACCAAAGCTAGTCGATTTATTTGATCTGAAATCAATCAGCTGTTCATTTACAAACAGAACCAGAACCAGAGGACTGAGCCAAGGTGTGTTCAGGTGCAGCTCTCACCCCTTGTTGATGTCCGTGTGATTGGACAGACTGGATGCCTGAGTGGACTCGGGTTCCTGGTTGCTTCTGGACTGATACCCGACCCTGAAGTCCTGAAGCAAACAGATCAATGAGTCAAACAGGAGAGTTTCTACTGGAAAACACAGAGTGTCAGTTCTACTGGGACTTTAACTCTTTTTAAACCACGGGGATCACCGGTGATGCTGCAGCGCTCCAGAAATGTAAAACTGTCTGAGTTGTTGTAAAATAGTTTGAACTAGAGAAATTGCATTTCCTGCGAAAATGCAGTGTGAAAGCTTTTTTTTGCTGAATGATTTGGCTGAAAGCTGCTGAAGATGTGCTGAACTGTTGAGTTGAATGTAAAGAGCTAAAGTTTTATCCGTTAGTAGTTGAAAGATTTTTAAAGTTTAAAGAAGAACCAAAAAGTGAAACATAGATGCAGATTTGAAGAGAAAATTTGCATAAAGTAGAAGAACGAAAGCTGAAAGAAGCAGAAATTAGTTGAAAAAGCTGAAATTAGTTGAAAGTAGCTGAAAATGACAAGAACAAAGCTGAAATTACCTGAAAGAAGCAGAAACAACCAAAAAGAAAAAAGCTGAAATTAGCCTGAAAAAAAATTGTTACCTTAAAGTCCATACAGCTGATTTAAGACCTATGAAGTGTCCAGCTGTGAGGTTTCACCTTCTTACTGTACACAGTTGCGGAGATGAAGCCTTCTTTACCATGTGACCTTGACCTTGAAATCCATAGGGATGATGCCTGACCCATGAGGGTTCTACCTGTAAAGTTTGACCTCCCTACGGTACACGGTTGCCGAGTTAGAACACATGAGCTCCTATGACCTTGACCCTTAAACTTGTGACCTTGAACTCCAAAATGTTATTCCTTGACCCATGGGGACTCTATTTGTGAAGTTTGACCTTCCTACAGTACACGGTTTTTGAGTAAAAGCCTTCTTTTACATGTGACCTTGACCTTTGACCTTGAAATCCATAGGGCTGATGAACCCAGGAGGGTTCTAGCTGTGAAGTTTGACCTTCCTACGGTATATGGAGGCCGAGCTAGAGCATGCACAAGTTTTGATCTGAGTTTTGACACCGTTAGCTTTGGCAGCCATCTTGACATTTTTATTTAAGATTCAGTATATGGTGGGGCTCTGTCTCAGCCACTACCACTCCAAATTGCAGCTCAATATGTCTAAAAATGACTGAGTTGAAGCTGAAAGAAACTCCTAGGAGTACAAAACAGCCGAAATTAGCATTACCAGGGTGGAAGTAGCATTAGCAGGGCGGAAGTAGCATTAGCAGGATTGAAATAGCTAAAATCAGGGCTGAAGTAGCATAAGCAGGGTGGAAGTAGCATAAGCAGGGTGGAAGTAGCATAAGCAGGGCGGAAATAGTTAAAAACAGGGCAAAACTAACATTAGCAGGGTTGAAATAGCTAAAACCAGGGTGGAAGTAGCATTAGTATGGCAGAATTAGCAATAGCTGAAGTAGTAATTGCATAAAAATGCTGAAACAGAAAGAAAAAAACCAAAATTTGAACACAAGAGTTGAACACAGCTCTATTCATTTTCAATGAGAAAAAATGGCAGAAAAAGCTAAATATCTTAAACAGCCGAAATTGCACCAATACCAAAAGTCATAGCTGGAATGGCATTAATGAGCTGAACGTTTTGATATATGAAAAGGTTGAAATAGCTGAAAAATTGCGGAACGAGTTAGATGCCGAAAAACGTATGGAATAGTGAAAGAATAATAATAGATAAAGAGAAACAGTAAAACAATGGTGTGAATGCTTAAAAGCATTCACACAATAATAATAGATAATAAAGAGAAACAGGAAAACAATGGTGTGAATGCTTAAAAGCATTCACACAATTAGATTTTTGCAATCTCAGAAATGTTCAATCTGCACTTTTCAAGAATTATAAAAAGAAAGTTGAAGAAAATTAAATTCTGTTTTTCTTCTTTTCTTCTTATAACACAGTTTTAGGTATTCAATTACATAAGAATGGTAAATACTTTACAGATTCTGAAAGTTCTACTTCAAATTTACACAGAGCATTTTCTGACAATTATTGACAAAAATAGACAAGGAAGACCAGGTGTTTAATTAAAAATATATATATCATTATGGTGCTGAAAGGGTTAACTGATTTCACACGAAACTAGTTCAGAACAAACTGGTTTTAAACTTGACTGAACTGCTTTGACAGCTGATAAACTGGATTCTGATTGGACTTAAAATGGCTTCAAGGTTGATTTAACTATTTTCACAGCTGAAAAAACTGGTTTTAGAGTTGATTAAATCTGTTTCAGGTTTTGGCCTAGGTACCTGGATGGAGTGCTGCAGAATGGCCAGCAGACGCTCCTGGATGCGTCGGATGAGTTCCAGTCCAGTGTTCAGGTGTTCTGGCTTTAACAAGCGAACACACGAGGCCAGGTCTGTGCACTGCAGTAGAGTCTCCTCTAAAGACAGAAGGCAGTAACACAGTCAGACCAGTTTGGAGAACAGCAGTTCTGGCTGTGGGATGGTGCAGCAGAATCTCACCTAGCAGGATCTGGAGGGCGTTGGTGTGGAGGTCCAGAGCCTCAGTCTGCTGCTCCATCACATCCATCTTCTCAGTCTCCTGGTTGTAGTAGCTGTAGACACAGGAGTAGGCCAGCGCCTACAGACAAGGAGAAGAGCACAATTAGCTCACAGGCCTAACCTAAAGTAGGGAAACACTGGAATGGCCACTGACGGTATTAGACAAGCGTTCTGGCAGCCATCTTGTTCAGTGTTACATACATCACTCTGTACTGTTTACGTGTGGAAGCTACACAGGAACTTCTTGTGCTGCCGTATGCTGTCATCAGTCCATAAGAGCTCAGAAAAATCCTTATTTTAACTTAATAAACAAAAATCATGCGTAATGTTAAACAAAAGACAAGTATTCTGTGATGAGCCTCTCAACAAGTCCAGTCAGCATCATAAAGGTCAAAAACTGAACCGACCCTAAGTTTTGTAATCCTTCTAACCAGAACAGAACTGCACTTAAAAAAATTTAAAAAAAAAAAAGTTCTTTACATGCTAGTCTAACCAGAGCTTTGCTACCAGAGTCTGGAGTTAAATTCACTCAGACTAATAACTGAGAGGATAGAAACGTGTGGTGGGTGATATAGCAAAAATATTATGTTACTCTTTTTTTTTTTACAGTAAAATAATAATTATAATTTAACATTGATTTTTAACAGTTTATTTAAATTTTTTTACAGTTTAGCAAATTTTGCAATCTGACACAGCTGCCTTGAATCAAACAGGCAGGGCTTTCCTTCTACATGTTATTCTGAACCAGCCATGTTTTGTTTGGTGTTGAGTGTTTAGGTAGCATCTTTCTCTGCTTCTTGTCTGTCGTGGTTGTTAGCAACATGCTGTTAATTAGAACGAGCTCCCGCTCTGGGAACAGTGATCATTTGTGACTGATGGATTTGTTGTCAGTTCACTGTACCTGCCTGAAACATCTGTGCCAAACTGTCACAATATGAATACATGAACTGTTACACCCCTAATATGTGTGTGTATTATAAATAACAGAGCATTTAGGCAAGACAACATTCCTAAACAGACTTTAATCAGTTTTAGCAATTGTGCTAACTTGAGCAAAGCAAAAAGAACATTGAACAAGAACATTACCAAACTTGAGACTTGAAGTCTGAGTATCTTTAGTTTGACTGCAGGCCATATACAGTCCCTGACAGAAGTTCTGTCGCTTATCCATGTTGTGGAAACAAAAGCTTATAACCTGATTTTAAATTCATCCATTGGTTTTAGAAATGACTGATATGAAAGCTGAAACCCTCCCAAATGAGGTTTAATTTACAGAAATGAATTTGCTTCACTGAAGAAATTATGATCCTTTAATGAACACAGAAAGGTCAGATTTTGGCAAGACAAAAGTTTAGTCGCCCACAGAAAGTAATGTGAAAATCAAACAAATAATTTACTTCAAATACAAAGATATGTTTCATAACATTGGTGAATGAAGTTGTGGTGCTATTAGAGCCATATGTAATATTTTGTGTGACTTCCATGAGCTTGAAGGACTGCATCCATGCGGTTCGACAATGATTCATACAATTTATTGATGAAGTCATCAGGAATAGCAAAGAATGCAGTCTTACACGCCTCTCAGAGTTAATCAAAATTCTTCGGTTTTGTCTTCCAAGCTTCCTTTTTCATCCTACCCCAAACATGCTCAATAATGTTCATGTCTGGTGACTGAGCTGGCCAGTCCCTGAGCACCTTGATCTTCTTTGCCTTGAGGAACTTTGATGGAGAGATGGATGTATGAGATGGAGCACCATCCTGCTGCAAAATTTGACCCCTTTTATGATTGGGAATATAGGCGGTAGCTAATACTTCTTGATATTTTAGGCTATTGATATTGCCTTCCACCTTGCAAATGTTTCGCACACCCCCGTACTGAATGTAACCCCAGACCATGATCTTTCCACCACCAAACTTAACTGTTTACTGGGTGAATCTTGCAGTCATACGGGTTCCAGTAGGTCTCCTGCAGTATTTGAGGCAGCTGTGGTGTAATTCAACTGAAGATTCATCTGAGAAATCCACCTTCTGCCATTTTTCCAGCATCCATCCGTTTAGCAGGCTGTGGGCCTTGGCAAATGCCACACGTTTTTTTAATTGCCTTTTGTTTAGTGCTGGCTTCTGGGCACTGACTTGACAATGGAGGCTATTTTGAGACAGAATCCTACAAACTGTTCTAGTTGACACAGGGACTTGAGGTGACCAGGCCTGGTGGAGCTCTGCTGCAGTGGAAAAGGGGCTGGCTTTGGATTTTCTAACCAACAAATGTTCCTCCTGAGCAGTTGTCTTGCGGGGTCTGCCAGACCTGGGCTTGTCAGAAACATCTCCAGTCTCTTCAAATCTTTTTTTAATTCTTTGTACTTGACGCTGAGACACATTAACTGGTGCCAGCCACCTCTGCAGTGGATCTGGTCTTCAGCCTCTTGATAATCAAGGCTTTGGTCACAGGGTGGTTTTTTGGCATGTTGTCAGAAGTCAAGTTGCAGTTCAAGTGAAGGTCTGGGGTTCTTTTTATACACACCCACTAATTAACCGATCAATTAGTGAGCACAGGTGAGACTGTAAACTAGGGTGCATTATATGACAAGGCGACAAAACTTTTGTCTTGCCAAAATCTGATCTTTCTGTGTTCATTAAAGGATCATTATTTCTGCAGTGAAGCAAATTCATTTCTGTAAATTAAACCTCAATTGGGAGGGTTTCAGCTTTCATATGAGTCATTTCTAAAATCCATGGATGAATTTAAAGTCAGGTTATAAGCTTTTGTTTCCACAACATGGATAAGCGACGTAACTTCTGTCAGGGACTGTATAGCAGACATCTAGTCTTGATGCTGCAGACTTGTTTTTACCATCTTGGGATCTACAGACACAGAATTACACAACTATATCTGCTAAATCTGAATTTTATAATATAGGACAAGCAGGGTTTCCCCCAGTGTACAGGCCGCCAGCCTTTGCTGACCCTGCCGCCAGGCTAAGCTCATCTTGTTTATTGTAAAATGCCTCATTTTTTTATACACGTTTTTTTCCCACCCACTGCCCCAAAACCGCTACCTTTAGCTAACTCACCGTGCGAGGGTACGCGCACCAACAGTGACAAAATCGCACTGTCCCCGATCCTGCGCAAAGGTCCCGCATGGTCGTGCACCTCCCAGTTTTTGTAACTTGGCACAGACCGCACGTGCCACGCTCCATTCAAAATGGACAATTTCAGTGCGCTAGCGGAGCTTGTTCGCCTGTATCAGCATTTATATGATCCCGCTAAGAGAGATCACAAAGATAATCAAACGGCTCAGAACTACTGCTGTAGCCGATAAAAAGGAGTGTTTATAGACCACAGAGGGAAGAAATATTAGTCCTATGATGGGCGAATCAAAACTAAAGCAAATAAGCAAATAAATCAATGAAAGTCAAATTGATTGCTTAAGGTTTAAACATCCTCTATGTATCACAGCCAGAAACCCAACAGGTCTTCCTCCTGAATATGTGCAGTCATATTTGATGTGACAACCATCTGCTCTCTTTATTTTTTATCATATCTCCACTGGTAATGTAGCATACTGCCCCCTGTTTTTTCGGAGAATACTGCACCACTCCAAAATTGGTTAGTTGGTTAGTAGAATGGCCACCTACCACCAGGCTTAGCCTCTTTTCTGGGGGAAACCCTGAACAAGTGTTACTGACACAATCAACACCTGTGAGGGTTTTCTGTCAGGACACTACAAGTCTGTCCCACTTACTTCTGGACTAAAATAAGTGTTGAAACTGGTAAATAAACTGGTAGTTCTAGGTAAGAACTCATGCTTCTGGAAGGTGTACATTTACTTAATTATTACAACAGTGTGAAATTTATCACTTTAGCACAAATATGTTCAGTTAGCATATGTGTACACCATGGACAAGACAAACTGAAAAGTTTTTAATGATTTATAAACTAATATGCCATAATACTCACAGATGAAAGGCAATGCCATGTTCTTTGAAGTGTTGGTTCCAATAATTGGCAAAACACTCTAAAGGCAAGGTTAGTTTTTTTATTCTGACATTTATGGTCTGCTGCTATCCCAGCAGGATCTAAGAACTCTCACGTTGCTACGTGTAACACTTGTCAAGATGGCATCACGAATATTCGTCCCATTAAAATAGACTGTGCAGGGGCTGGTCATTCCAGTGTTTCTTTGGTTCATTGAGGAGGACCACTGAGGAAGAGGACGGTACCTTTCGAGCCTGAGCGAGGACTTTACAAGCATCGATGACGAAGGTGAGTGACTTCATCTGCAGAGCTTCATTAATGGACGACACTTTGTTCTCCAGGTTGGCAGCAAAATCCTGCAACACAAAAACACACAGGTAAGGCTGAAAACAGAAAGTGGTTCTTCTTCTGGTGATCTCATGGCATGACAACATAAAAACATTTTGACCACTGCAGGAAACAGCTGAAAACATTTAGGAGGCAGTTTCACAATAAGAGCCATCCTGTGTTCATTCCATTTTAGCTTGGTCCCCCCTCTGGTGGCAGCTCATTTCAGAAAGTTCATTTTATTAAGGTTTTTTCTTTACATTTATGAACTATGCTGCCTCAGTGATCTCTACTGGAGCTTCAGGTCCATTTTTATCTGCTATGATGAGTTACCATGGCAACAGGAGAGCTTCTTAAATACAGGAGGAGCTTCCTATAGTTGAGCCAACACCCTGGAGTAAAACCTAATCAGATTATTTTTATATAATTTTTTTACTGATTACTTTCAGGATCCACTGCAGCACCTGCTGCAGGTTGGAAAGAACAGTACCTGCTTTCATGTCAGTCTTCAAAAGTCTCCAAAAACACCAGAAAAAGTCACTAATCGCTTTTTTGAAAACTAGTCACTAAAGGGGTCTAAATATTCACTAAATATAGCGGCAAAGTCTCTAAGTTGGCAACACTGCTTGCACCTGGATCCGCCCTGCTCTGCTCTGATAGGATAAAGCTTTGGTTCTGGTTTGCTTTATTTGTCAAAAGCGGTGTCAGTTTTAATCCTGTATCATAATTAGATTGGATGGATTTAAAGGGACTAAAACAACACCTTTCATTTTTTCTCCTCATTTGTTCAGATTATGGAAATCCATCCTAGTCTTGTTACAAATTAAAGAAATCCATTGTGGCGACAGAGACTTTAATCCCTGTTCTTTAGACCAACAGCTTCCTCTAACCACCTGACCTCAGGGCCAAAGCTCTAACAATCAAACTCTGGGGTTCTGGTTCTTGTACCTTGGCTTGATGGTGGAAGGTGCATCTCTCGTTGTAGTCCTGGAACTTCTTCTCTTGCCGAGCAGCTTTACTCACCTGCAAAATAAAACAAACACACAACTCTTTAAAGAACCAGAACCTGAACAGAGTACAGCAGCAGAAAATGTTCAGCTTTTTAATCAGTTTTAATATTTCCAATGAGACAGAAAACAGAAAGAAAACAGACAACCCAAATTATCAGCAGGTTGTTTTCTTGTTTTTGACTGGATGGAGTGGTCATGTGAACTAACCATGGCAGAGCAGTTGTAGTAATCTTTGTGAGTTGGTTTCCAGGGTTTAAGACAGCGCCAGCAGAATCCATGGTTACATTTGGCACAGGTCATGCTGAGAACAAAGCAGAAAAGTTACCATCATCTTCCCACTTCCTTCTCTTCATCATCATCCTCCTCCCCAACCGCTCATCGTAACATACTGCAGGCAGCCCTCGTTCTTCTCAATCTGAGCCTGGCAGCTGGGGCAGCGTTTGGAGATCAGCTTGGCGAGGTGTTTGCTCTGCGCCTCCATGCTCATCCCTTCATAAAACCCTCCATCATCCATCCACTGAGACATGTGGCTGCAGCTGGCCGGGTAATGAGCCTGACGAGAAAACACATAGATCGGAGGGATTAAAGCCAGATTCCTGAACACAACACACTGCTGCTGCTGCTGCTGGAATTATCTGGACTCTTTATCCTCATCAGAGTCTGAAACTAGAGTTTAATTCCTAAACTGTCTCAAAGCTGTTGAAGGCTTAGATTAATCAGCTGATATTGGTCTTAGCCTACACAGATACAGTTAAAGCAGCATTCAGTTCTGTAAATTCATGATTAAAAGAAAAAAGAATCAGATGTACAGTGTGTATAAAAATAATTCACCCCTTTGATGATTTATGCTTTTATTGGTGTCATAAATCAATCATGGTCAATAGAAATTGGCCTCTCTGTGAAAAAAAAACAACCTTTTTAATGTCAAAGTGCAATACAATTTCTACAGTGTAATACCAATTAAATAATACCAATTCTCTGACCTCGAGAAGTTACAGCAGAATCAGGTGTGTGTGTGTGTGTTTGTGGGTGTATGTGTGTGTGTGAGCCCTCTTACCTCAGGAAAGTTGCAGCTGAAGCACGAGGACCAACAGCACTTGGAGCAGGTCCCCATGCTGCCTGTGTTCTCCTTGCAGAGGATCCGGTCGCAGCCCAGTGGGTTGGTGCACCACGTCAGGTTGGAGCAGCACTCTACATATCCTCGCAGCAGGGCGTTTTCATACTGACCGATAGGAGCACAACGTCACTCACGTGCACAGGTCACACTCGGGGACTGGTATTGCTGACCAACTAAGTTACCTTGGCAACAGTGTCCTTGTCCGTCAGGATGCTGAGGAAGAACTGAGTTGTGGGCTGAGCCTGGCAGTCCGTGATTGGACAGTCACAGTTCATCACCAGGTTCTGTTCGATCCTCGCAGTCAGGTACTCCTGCCAGCATGACTGTAAACAACAAAAACGGTCACATTAATAATAGAGCGGTTCCGACCCTGTAGCACCCATCACACAGCTGAAGTAAAGTGTTAAAATAAAAATTAGTCTCTCCTGTTTTCCACTGCTGTTTTTTGAGGGAAATGGCAGTTTATCGACGTGAACTGCTCATGTGATCAAACAAAAACCAACTGGTTCAGGGTCTGTATCATTTTAATTAAAAGTTTTCCAGAGGAAGAACCACAAAGCTGAATTTTCTTTTCCTCTTTAAGAGAACCTCCAGCTTCAGTGAGTGAAAGAATCTATGCCTCCATGTGAACTGACTGTGTCTATGAAACAGTCTGGTGTGGGGAACCAGCTGCAGTCTTCATAAAGTAAACCCACCCACCCAATAACAAGCCTGCCCTCCTCTTCCTCTGGTTCTGACTCAGACACCCAGCCATTCACAGCCCTGTTCTCCTCTGGTTCTGATTCTGAACCTCATGATTCCAGGTTTCTGCGTTTCTGTTTGTGTTGGGCAGATAAGTGGTATAAAAACACCACTGGTGTTGTATAAAAACACCACTGGACTCAACAGAACCAGTCTCACACACACAGACAACAGAAAGCATCAGTAACAGAGTGGTTCTGACCTGGCAGCAGTAGTGCATGCAGCTCAGCGTTGGGACAGACTCTGAGCTGGCGGCTCGCTGGCTCAGGCAGACAGGGCAGGAAAAGGTGGGGCTCGGTGGTGGCTGAGGGTTCAGACTCTTGAGCCCGGCGGCCACGATGAGCGTGTCAGGGTCGTCTGTGTACCGCTGCACCAGCAGGTCCACATTCCACCTGCAGTGGATAAGGAGGTGCTCAGCCCAGTCCAAATCAAGGCTGAGAGTGGCTGAAACCTGACGAGACCGAGACAAGAACACCTGACAGGTGAGTCCGGAAACAGCTAAGGTCAGAGGTCAATCTGCTGGGTTACCATGGTAACAGACCTGCTGCACAGTCCTCTGCATCAGCTGACGGACCTCCTCCTGAGTCATGGTTCGGCCCATCGAGAACAGAACTGAATCCAGAACACCATCTTCAAACTGCCGTGGAGCGGGGACCAGACTGTAAACAAACAACAAAAACATCACAAATGAAATGATTCCCAGATAAAAATCTGAAACATGAACTGATTGTTTGAATTTACATTAAGTTTGATCAAAAATAAAATCATTTTTGTTCAAACCAAAGTTTGTTTTTATGCATAAGCAGAAAAAACGTGAAAGTTTTTTTCTGTTTCTTTATGTAATTTCATAGTTTTATATGTTTTAAATGTAAAAAGTAACAGATCAGGTTTGAGAGACTTGGAACCTGAACCAAATGGGGCGCTGTTTACCCGTTTATTCTGCATGATTTTATATTTGAGTATTTGTGTGTTGTTTCATTTTACAATAAATCTTTGATAAATTAAAGTCCAACAGCAGTTTCACACATCATGTTTTAATTTATTAACATGAATCTTATAAAGACAAACACACCTTATCAGCAGCAGCGCCCCCTGCTGTGTAAATACTGACTCTTCACTTTCTTTACATGGAAAGAAGTTGCTCTTTAAACTTTGAAGAAGCGGCTAATTGTTACAAATGTTTAGTGTTCAAACTTCATCTGTGGTTTATAACGCTATTTTCCTCTTAGTTTTCGAAATGTCAAAGATCTGCTGTTCGAAATAATGAGGACGATGTTGCAAGGCTTATTTGATCAAATTCAGACTGAATGTTGAAGTCAAAACTGTTGATGTGAAAAATAAAAGATATGTACAGTTTGATCAACATTAATGTTTATTTGGATTAAACTGAAGTTTTTAGATATTTTTCACAAAAAAACAATTTTACAGCAAAAGTTTAACAGCAACAAGTTTTCATTTAGTATAGAAATCAATTTTACATTTTGTCTTGTCTACGAACTGACAGACTGAGCGCGTACATGAGGTCAGAGGTCTGGGTCACACCTGATGTCAGCCACGCTGTCGATGGTAGCGGTGTCCTTCCTGGAGTCAGAGCGGCTGAAGGAGAACTGGGCCTGGCCTTTCTGTGGCGTGGACGGATCCTCAGGAACGAACTCCACAATGTGTGGGTTCTCCTCGTTGCGACGGACGCAGCCTTTGCTGATGACATGCATGATGCAGGAGAGCACGTCTCCGGTGCTGCAGCTGAACCGGCTGCCACCTGAAGACCGAGACACTTCCTGCTTCTGACACGAGTCCATCACCTGAAAGAGCGGAAATTCACTTAGGCCCAAAGGCGGTGCTGCAGGTGGATCAATGTCCCAGCAGGTCCAAAGCCTCACCTTGAAAACCAGGTTATCAATGTGCATCTCTTTTTCTTGCTTCATGATGTGAACAATCAGACAGTAGATGAAGTTCCTCTTCCTCTCCAGGGTTCCTGCAGCATCCTCGTCCACGTTTAGGTATGTCTGTCTGGGCAGCAGCCGCACTGACGCTTGGACGTCCTGCAGGCTGTTAGACACCACCTGCTGGTTTAACCGCAGCACGCCTGCAAGGAGATGGGGAGTCAGAGGAAGGTGTCAAAGAGGAGACAGGGGGGTCTAACAAAAAACTGGGAAAATCAGAGATGAGCTGGGGGAGGAGTCAAAGAAGAGACAAAAGGAAGACCAGGGGAGCTTGGGAAGGAGTCAGAGAGGAGACTGGAGAGCGGTCAAAGGAAAGAGTCTGACCTTGGCTGGGCTCTCCTGGCGAGCTGCAGGTCAGTGGTCCTCTTTCACTGATGAGTGGCTGAAGAGCGTGCAGCAGGACAACAGCAGACAGGCCGGTGTCCTGCAGCAGAGCTTCAACTTTGACCTCCTACACAACAACCAAAACAGAACTCCTCATTTCCATCCGTCTGTGAGCTCATAACTAGGACACAAACACTGAAGTCTTATAGACCCAGAGGAGCTGTTAGTGATACCTCCTGATTGTTGAAGTGCAGTAGGATGAACATCTGCAGTGTGGAGACATGCAGTGTCCAGCTGCCGAACTGAAGCTCAGCATGTCCAAGCCATGTCCACTGTAGCCGCCGAGGCTTTGAGTGACTCAGACCGTACATGGACTGACCTACAGGCACAAAAACAAGGCTGGTGTAAAGCCAGAGTTAAACTGGGTTTATAACAGAGAGGTTAACCTTGATTTAAAAGAAAGACTTGCCTGCTTTAACTAATAAAGTGATTTGCACATTATGGGACAGTTAGAGATAAACAAACTTCTTGATTTTGAAGTTAAAAGTTTCAGATCTTTCTGTCCCTACCTACACAGCAACAGCTGGTTTATTCTGATTTATAGCTAACAGTTTTCTAAAACACATGAGGAATAATTCTCACTTGTCCTAATTGAGCCAATATTGTTGTCTGATTAGGATTCTTATTTCTTCAATTTCCATTAATAGGCCACAGTTACTGTCCCTTACAAATAAAGTCTCTGGGAGAGCAGTTTTATTTCCTGTAACTTGTTCGATTAGTGCATTTTATTCAGAAAAAGTATCAAATAAGGTGCAATAATCCTTTTCATGTGAACAAACGCAGAGACTAAAACAGAAAGTCTGAGTTAAAATAACATTAGAACCACTTTCATATTGTAATTTCTTAGGAGAGTTTTAGGCTTTGTCAAACCACAATAAGAGAATAAAAGCCCTACTTTAATTAACCTGTTTGGTAAAATAGCACAAGCGAGAAATATGTTTGTTATATGACTGAAACAAGCCTGGTTTTCAAGTCAAAGTTAAACCTGGTTTAATAGAATTGGGTGAGAACTGAGACTCACTGTGGGTATAGAACTGGGTAAACTGGTTCAGGTAGGAGCAGAGTTCAGCCGGAAAATGTTTTGCTGGTTCATCCAGGAAGCAAACTGCAGATACGGCCCAGCAACGTGGAGACAGAACCAGAATCTGGACCTCTGCTTCTTCCTCTGTTTCTGTCCAATCATCTTCCATCACCTATGGCAACAATTGAAGGGCAAACCATGTCAAACTTCTAAACAAGCTTAGCAATGCAATTTAACCTCTTCAGAAAGAGCAAGTATTGTTGTTTATCTTCTCTTCATTTTCTTTAACAAAAACTCAATTTATTATAAAAATCAACCATCCAAGCAAGCATGCAAACAACCAACCATACAATCAACCAATCAAGTAACCATGCAATCAACCACACAGCAACCTATACCCCCACCCAAACAAAAAAAACACACAACCAACCAACACCTCCATCAGCCCACCACCATTCTAAGCACCCACCCAATCAACCAACCACCCAAACCCACTGCTGCTAGAGGGCAACAAATTCCCTGCATGGATCTGAAAAATTTTGATTCAGGTAATCTCCAAAATACTTGTGTTTAAAATTCAACACCAAGTATGAAATGGCTCAACAGCAAAGACTAAAGAAACAGGCAAAATCAGTGGAGGGTTTTGTGGGTTTTTGCTAACCTGGTCATGTTCCTGCAGGCATCGATCCAGTTGCTGCAGCCGGTAAAGATGGAACTCCTGCTGCAACTCAGCTGACTCACTGAGGTTCTTTAACATCTGCTGAGGGAATCGACTCGGGAAGCAGCTACCGATTTGATCAATCACGGCGCTTTCCAACCATGCATTTCCCTGAGCAAGTAGACGGTCTCCCAGGTAGTACCTGAACAGGTACACAAAGACTAATAAACCTTTAAGTGTCAAATGTGGAACAAAGTCCTGTTGTTGAGTCGTCTGCTGGACACATGCATCTGACACGTCGAGCAAAAGTGTCCGTCCCATGCCCCTGATGTGTCAGACCTGTGCCAGTAAGGTATCAGACCCATGTCCCTGATGTGTCAGACACCTGTCTGAGGATGTAGACTCCTGCCCTTGACTAGTCAGTAGGCCTGTCGCGATAAACAAATTAATTAATCGCACGATAAAAAAAATGAGGTTGATAAGTTTCATTTATCTGCCTTATCATTCCTTCATGTCTCTCTCTCTTTCTACTGAAGACACCGGGTGACAAAAGGCTCCGGTGCTCTTCACTGACCCCTCCCTTTCTCTTAGGGTAAGGGGGGCGTGGCCTATCACGTCAGGTAGCCAGCTGAGGCGCCTCTACTTGTACTTCTTTAGCATTAGCTCCCGCTAGGAGTTAGCAAACTGAAGAAACGCTGTTTGATATTGGGGGAATAAACGAAATGGAATTGGTTTCAAGCTCGAAGTAACAGCAGCGGTGTGGGAGCACTTCGGATCCAAACCAAATGACCGAGGCGATCCGCTGAACCTTTGTGAGCCGGTATTCATATTTGTGATTCTGTCGCCGTGTGCTTTTGTTAGTTTGCACTTTTTGTTTAAAAAACTGGCAGTTTTGTCCGTCTTCTCTATATAAAACTAATGATAATTACTTTTTAAAGGGCAGTTCAGTTTACAGACTTATTAATTCGTACTGTTTTGGTTGAATGTAGGTTTTATTTCCATTTTTTTTTAAGCTTTTATTCAAGGGCATTTTTTGTTAACAGAGACAGAGTCCATTTTATTTTTGTTTTCAGTTGTTTTGTTTTTTTTTTTGTTCCAGTTCCAGTGTTCTGTGTTCTTTTGAAAGTAAAGTTTATTAATCTTTGAGAGGATGCACTTGCACTATTATGTTATTATCATTACATTAGTTTAAAACGGTCTTCAAACAATATTATTGTTTATCGCAATAATTTCTGGGACAATTAATCGTCCAGCAAAATTTGTTATCGTGACAGGCCTACTAGTCAGATCTGTCTCTCATGTGTAAGAGCAGTCTCTGCCAAGTCAGACCTGTTTCTAACGTGTCAAATCCATGCCTGATGCGCCAAATCTATTGTTTCTGATGTGTCTGATCAGTCTGAGATGTTAGACCCTTTTCCATGAGGTGTCAAACTCAAATCCTTGATGTGTCAGTGCCATGTCCCTGTGATGTCAGACCAGTGTCTTTGTGTTATCAGACCCATGTCTGACGTGTCAAACATATTTCCCTGATGTATCAGAACATCCTTGACATGTCAAACCCCTTGTGCTTTACAAGTTAGGCACGTGTCTTGCATGTCAAATCCATGTTCCCAAAAACACTTGTCCCAGGTGTGTCAAACTCCTTGTCCCTGACATGTCAAGTCCATGTCCCTGACATGTCAGACCTGTGCTGGTGATGTGTCAGACCCAAGTCTGACAGGGTCAAACCTGTGTCCTTGACCTGTCAGACCCTTGTCTGATGTGTCAGACCCCCTTTCAGTTATGTGTCAAATCCCTTTGTCCCAAACAAGTCAGATCCAGTGTCACTGACTTTTCAGACACCTGACATGTTTGTACCTGTAGAAGTGCTCAAAAGTGTTGGCAAGCTCCAGGCCAGAGAGGAAGAGTATCGGTTCCAGAAACTGCTGTAGCCGCTCCAAAGTGTCTAAGGTGCCAGACGGAGTCCCGCTGGCCTGGATCATCTGATCAATGTACTGAGCGAAACGCTCACTTACCTACACAGAGAGGACATAGTCATAACCATCACTATATGAGAAAGGAAGACTTAAACATGAACTCAACCTGAGCTACACTGCTACAGATTTATTAAATATTTAATATCAAGAGCATCATCTCTGTGGTAAATCAATAACAATTGACAGGATCATTTAAGCTTGAGTTAAGTTAGGCACAAGTACCTACATGAACAGGGATGACTTGATTTAGCTTTGATTTAAACTTCAAGCAGACTTTCTCTTCAGGTGTTTAAAAGCTTGATTTAAACCTGTTTAAATTTTAAGGTTTTATTTACAATGAAGTCAGAGTTGGTTTGTGTTAGATTTAAACCAGACTTGAACCTGGTTTCAAATAGAACCTTAATCTTGCCTTTCTGAAAATCCAGACTTGAATCTGGTTTTAAAGTGAATACATTTTGGAGGGGGTTCTGGTAAGCACATGAGATAATGTGTTTTGTAGTAGCTCTGCGGGAATGTGACTATAGTATATTTTAATTACCATTACAAGGTTGTCTCTTGTTATGGCTACATGTTTACAGATTTATCAAAACCTCTATGTCCTCAGAGTCATATCTGGATAAACGGTGAATTTTCTGACAAAAAAGGAAATCTTCAGACCTTAGAATCAAAGTCCTGAAAAACTGAATGCTACGGAGCATTAAAGTAATAATAAATGACTTACGAGCTGAAATTATTACCAAACGTGAGTCGATGATATAAAAGTCAGCACTGAAGGAAGTAGAGGTTGCTCTAAAACGGCTGGAAGAAACAGCCGCTCAGCAAAATGCATTATTTCTGACTTTGAGAGTGCACCTAATGAGTTCAGAGACCCTTAGAGCAGGAATTGTAAAGACTTGGAGGTACACTCGTGGGCCTGCCAGAGGGCCCAAAAGGTCCCCAACCTACAGAGTTTATGGCCAAATTTCCTAAGAACTTGTGAGTATTAAAGAGAAACCCAGCCTAGACAGAGCGCAATGTACGCTGCTTTGCAAAATCAATGAAGGGCAAGCAGCCATGACTAATTATCACCTGTGTGACACAGTTTCAATCCAGGAATACTATTCTACACCGTTGAATAGTATTCCTCCCTGCTGCACAACAGGAAAAGGTTGTACATTTTCCCAGCTTTCTCACAAACTGTGGCCAGATGGAGGGACGCTTTCATCCCAGTGAAGAAAGAATTATTGTAAGACTCATCAAACAAGCAAGAGTGTTAATGCCACTGAGGAAGGAGATCAGGACTGCAGAAACATGACTACAAGCAGATGACTACAACTGCTTATTAAATTTCGCAAAGGTTTTTATTAATCTCCAATGGATCTGATGTTACTCCTGCACCAGTTTGAACTTGAGGTATAAGCTGGGATGCAGATATTTGTTGCAGTTGTTAAACCAGTAATTTATTTGTCTTATCCCTTTGTTCATAAAATTTGAATCTTGAAAGTGCAGTGGTGTTCTGTGATGTGATAAAATTATATTCAGCTTGCAAAGACATTCATTCTTTATACCTATTTAGTTGTTTTTTAGGAGTGTATAAAGAATAAAAAAACTCAATGTTCTCAGATAAGCTGGTTAATTTCTCTCTTCTAGATTTTCTCTAATGGGCCCTAAAAAAATAATTGCTCCAGTTTCCCCATCATGTAAACAGTTCCATCTAAAATGGTGAATACAGATGTTTGTTTGGACTTACAGCTAGGTTGGGTTGCTGCTACACGGTGAAAAGGGTGAGTAACATAAACAGAACTCTGTTATCTGCTATTATTATTGCTGTTGATGTACTTCTGCATGTGCAGAACAACTAATGACCCATCTGTGGTGGCTTAGTGAGTTTAGACAGGCCCAGAAATTAAAAGCAAGCTCATGAGTTGAATATTACTCTGCCAAGTACGTGCCTTCAAGTGTTTATTTTTCTTGCTTGAAGTGTCTACCACTGCAGGGGGCTTTGCCATATTATCTTGTCTGCTAGTTAGCTGGTCTCTGAGCCCATTAGGTTTATGGGCCATAAACTCTGTGGGTCGTCAGCCATAAACTCTGTGGGTTGTCCTCACGAGTTAAATATTATTCTACCTAGAGCATGCCTTAAGGGTTTACATTTCTTGTTTGAAGTGTCTACCACTGCAAATGGCTTGCAATGGTAAATGGTTTGCACTTATATAGCGCTTTATCTAGTCCAAGGACCCCAAAGCGCTTTACACTACAATCATTCACCCATTCATCCACACATTCACACACTGATGGTCGTAAGCTACATTGTAGCCACAGCTGCCCTGGGGCGGGCTGACAGAAGTGAGGCTGCCATCACACCGAGCCCTCTGACCACCACCAGTAGGCAAGGCGGGTGAAGTGTCTTGCCCAAGGACACTATGGCTGAGACAGCTGGAGCAGGGGCTCGAACCAGCAACCCTCCGATTAAAGGACAAACCCCTATCTCCTGAGTCACTGCCGCCCCCACTGCAGAACACTTCGCCATATTATCTTATCATGTTAGTTAACTGGTCTCTGAACCCATTAGGTACTCTCTCAAGATCAGAAATACACTCCTGATCAAAATCTTAAGACCAGTAAAAAAATTTACTTAGATCCAATAGTGCAAAATGCAAATTCTTGCAAAGCTTCACAGTGTTAAAGGAAAAAAAAGAGACAAGAACTTTTGAGCAGGGAATTTTCTGCAAACTGCATTTACACTCAAACATGATTTTTTTCAGCTGATCAAAAGTTTAAGACCATAGTCTTTAAAAGCCAAAAGCTGTGCAAAAATCTGGATTCCATGTCATTTTC
>NC_051451.1:5475235-5478463 GCF_001649575.2 Kryptolebias marmoratus | reverse complement strand
ACTAGCCTCCTGGAAACACTGGCATCAAGCATGCCTAAACGATTGTTTGAAGTCATCAACAAGAATGGTGGAGCTACTCATTACTGAGTCCTTTTTTTGACACTTTGATTTCTGTTTTGGGGGGTTTTCGAGTTTTTTTGAGCTATGGTCTTAAACTTTTGATCAGCTGAAAAAATATCATGTTTGAGTGTAAATGCAGTTTTCAATTAATTCCCCGCTCAAAAGTTTTTGAGCGGGGAATTAATGTTTAACAATGTTAAAAGAATTACTCTTCTTTTAACATTGTGAAGCTCTACTTAGAACCTTCTTAAGAACCATTAGTGCAAAATGCAAATTCTTGCAGTTTTTTGACTGGTCTTAAGATTTTGATCAGGAGTGTAGTTCCCTTTTACGGAGTGAGTTTGTCTTCCAGTTATTTTAGAGAAGCCTCCTCTTCTTTCTTAACCTTTTGTGATATTGTCGACTCATGTTTGGTGATAATTTCAGCTCGTAGGTCACATGTGCACTGTAGCATCTCTTCATTAGCATCCAGCTCCTCGGGGGACTCAGGCTTCAGGGTCTGATGGTGTGGCCCTCCTCAGCCAGTTCTGGCAGATTAACCTTACACCTGAAGACTCAAAAATTATCCAGATATGAGTCAGAGGAAATAGAGGTTTTGATAACTCTTTGAACATGTAGCTGTGGCAAGCAATAGACAGACCTTGTGTTAATTAAAATATATTATTTTATTCCAGCAGAGCTACCGCAAACACGTCCTACTCCAGGCACATTCACTGGAAGCCCAGATCATATAATTTAAGTCATCTGGATCCCGTACCATCTTATTTCCTGATTAAATCCACTCCAGATTTCCAATTAATGGATTACTATTAGTTAAATGATTTATTTTGTGTGTTGTTTACTTTATTATATATAAATGTACTGTATCAGTTCATTTTTCTTTCACCATTTTTAAAGTTCAAAATACACTGATTAAATAAACAAACAAAAAATCATCTATCTAACATGCCTGGCTTAGGTTGTAAGTGTAAGAAGGAATCTAATCTTCAATGGATTTTAACTCTGGTTTCAGGTGACAACATATATATATATATATATATATAAATAATCCCTGACATAAGTTCTGTCGCTTATCCATGTTGTGGAAACAAAAGCTTATAACCTGACTTTAAATTCATCCATTGGTTTTAGAAATGACTCATGAAAGCTGAAACCCTCCCAAATGAGGTTTAATTTACAGAAATGAATTTGCTTCACTGCAGAAATAATGATCCTTTAATGAACACAGAAAGATCAGATTTTGGCAAGACAAAAGTTTTGTCGCCTTGTCATATAATGCACCCTAGTTTACAGTCTCACCTGTGCTCACTAATTGATCGGTTAATTAGTGAGTGTGTATAAAAAGAACCCCAGACCTTCACTTGAACTGCAACTTGACTTCTGACAACATGCCAAAAATCCACCCTGCGACCAAAGCCTTGATTATCAAGAGGCTGAAGACCAGATCCACTGCAGAGGTGGCTGGCACCAGTTAATGTGTCACACTGTCAAGTACAAAGAATTAAAAAAAAAAAGATTTGAAGAGACTGGAGATGTTTCTGACAAGCCCAGGTCTGGCAGACCCCGCAAGACAACTGCTCAGGAGGAACATTTGTTGGTTAGAAAATCCAAAGCCAGCCCCTTTTCCACTGCAGCAGAGCTCCACCAGGCCTGGTCACCTCAAGTTCCTGTGTCATTTCTAAAATCAATGGATGAATTTAAAGTCAGGTTATAAGCTTTTGTTTCCACAACATGAATAAGCGACAGAACTTCTGTTACGTACATATATACATACATACACACACACATACACAGTATTGCCAAAATTATTCACTCGCCTTCCTTCAGACACATGAATTTGAGTGCCATCCCATTCTTAATCCATAGGGTTTAATATGATGTTAACCCACCCTTAGCCCTTTGCAGCTATAACAGCTTCAACTCTTCTAGGAAGGCTTTCCACAGGTTTAGGAGTGTTTATGGGAATTTTGGACCATTCTTCCAGAAGCTCATTTGTGGGGTCAGACATTCATGTTGGACAGAAGGCCTGTCTCACGGTCTCTGCTCTAATTCATCCCAAAGGTGTTATATCGGGTTGAGATCAGGACTCTGTGCAGGCCAGTTAAGTTCTTCCACACCAAGCGATTGGAACACCTGAATTCAGTGAGTGAATACTTTTGGCAATAACGCGCATGTCAAGAGGTCTGAAAGAGGTAAAATGGTGAGCTCCAATTCAGAACGCAGACCCTTCAGATGTCTTGTAAGACCAGAACTGGATTGAACTCACATGCATGGCTTTGAGGATGGAGAGCTGCAGCAGTGCAGCAGAGAAACCACGCCGCAGGGCGAGAACAAAAGCAGTCTGCTGTCCGAACAACTCTTCCATGGCTTTTTTCAGCCGCAGGTATAGAGCCCGAAAACGCTCCACGAAGTCTGGCAGACTGCAGCTGGCCTCCAGAAACTTCTTCACCTGAGGGGGAGAAGTCATTTTACATTGCATTATTGTTAATGTTTTCAACACAACCCGAATCAAAGAGATATTTACAATCAGGGGTAAAGATCTGCTTTACCTGGCACTGTACCACTCCTTGCCAACAAAGGGCGATGCCTGCAATGCTGCTGCTGCTTTTTACTTTGGGCTTGACTGAAGATGGAGACGAGGAAGAGGGAGCGGAGGCGGTGTCTTTGTTTTTACCCTCTTTACCATCTGGAAGATAACATTTAAGACTTTTGTTTTCTAGAACAAAGCTCAGGTCTGCAGAATTTTATCAGGGGGGGAATAAACAAAACAAAAAAAGAGACTGAGATGAAAACTGCAGCCACAAACAAATTATCAAGCGATGTCTCTGCCGTCTCCTTCTTTTCCATCTGAAAAGAAACCATGTCAGAGGTAGTGATGGAACAGCTTGGTGGTAAAAACACAAGCAGTTCAAACTGAAAAAAAAAATATGACAATGATTCAGTCATTTTAAACATGGACAATCGCCCCCTGCTGGATGGTTTTATACCCAAAACAGTCAGACATCAGCAGGACGGTCTTCAGTGCAGCGCCCCCTGGTGGTTATATGTGAATCAAACTCAGCAGCGTAGAAGCTTCAGCTGAGTGAATGTTGTTTTTAATCTATTAGCACAGTGGTTCCCAAAAGATTTTCTTCTGGGCCCCCCTATGGATTACAATAATCCCCCCCC
>NC_051451.1:5462800-5475107 GCF_001649575.2 Kryptolebias marmoratus | reverse complement strand
CCCCCCCCCCCCCCTTCACTTTGTGAACCACTGTATTAGCAGATTAATTCTTGAACAGATTCAGCCAGCAGGGGGCACATTGCTGCCTTCCTGTCTTTATGGGGACAAATGAAATGAGAGCAGAGCGTTAAAACGCCAACTCTTATTGCAGCTCGTACTTACTCTTCAGCTCTTTGGTTCTGTTGAGACCTTCTGGAAATAGAATAAACTCTTTTAGTCATTCAGCATTCAAACATTTCCTCCATCTGCTTCCTGTCTAGCAAAATGGCTCATTAATGAGCCTCCTAATTAACACCACAAACATTTCCATCAGAGAGGTGTTCAGGTAAACACACGTGCAGGAGGACATGTTTCATGGGAGCTCTGTCGGAATGTGATGATGGAATATTTTAATTGACACTTAAAGTCTGTCCATCTCTTGTCACAGCTACAGTGTTTGAAGAGTTATCAGAACCTCTACTTCACCAATCCCACATTTCCAGACTTATGCAGGTTTTGTGCTTAATGTGATGTCGTTTTTTGTCCAAAGCATCTCAGTCTGGCCTTTCTATCTCCCAGTCGTTCAACCTGTGCTGTACCTCTGATGACCTCATTCCTAATCCTATCCATCCTCGTCCCTCCCAAGGAGAACCTCAACATCTTCAGCTCAGCCACTTCCGGTTCTGTCTCCTTTCTTTTTGTCAGTCCCACTGTCTCCAAACAATACAACATACCTGCTCTTACCATTGTCTTGTAAACCTTTCCTGTCACTCATTTGTCCCAAATCACTCCTGAAACTTTTAGCTCTTGTGAATGTATGCGCTTCCAATTAGGACAATTACCTTTTTTTAATGGGTTTTCTCAATACTGCAGATTTGACCATTTCTGATTTGATTACAAAAGGTGATTTAAACTGCTGGGTGAATCCTTCTTAGACAGATCCTTCTCCACTTTTGCTCTTTAATCAAAGTCAGAAGAAGTGATTGAAGCCTTTAAGAAAGAGTTTAAAGTTGTGGACCCCTGGCATTTTTAAAATCCAGATTGTCTGGAAAAAATACAGATTTTTTAAAAAGATTTTTCCCCATTTTTCATGACTACGAATGTACAGAGAAAGTCTTACACATTTTTCAAATCTAAGCTTCAAATGCTGCAGTCACCTTTGCAAGACTATGTTCAGAATGAAGTCTCCCAATCTCATGCACAAGAAGTCAATGTTTGAATGTTTTCACAACTGTGCGCAATGATTGTACATAAGGTATTTTCCACAGAGCTGTTGTGTGATGAGAAAGAATGGGAACTCCTTAGAAAAGAATGGACTACGGTGGGGTTTTTTTTTTCCTGAATGGAAGGAGGCATTTAATGGAATAAGTGTGCACCTGATAAAATCTAGAGATATTATTTCATTTCTATTGAATTTATTGAACAGTTCATTAATATTGGATTGATTTTGTGAGTGATATATGTTTTTTCCCCACCTGTCCAAAACAATTCAAACATTTAACCTTGTTTCTCTCCTTCACTGAAAGGGGCAATCTCTAATATATATTTAAATCTTTTTAACCTTTCATGTTTGGGACTGTTGATTTTAGATGATGTTTGGGGGGGTTAAAGAAGGTACATAGATCTTAAATCTGTGCTAAGCGTAGTTTACTGCAATGTTGGATTCTACATCAAGCTAACTACACCAAAGCCAAACTCACAAAAATATTTGACAGTGTTCCCTCTGTGTGAACAATGACAACAGGCCACAACAAATTACTCAAATGTTTTAGAGCTGTCCCTTCATGAAGAGATTCTTGACTTAAAATTTTCTCATGTTATCTAATGTAACTAGAGAGGATAATGCTGCTAATATTTTAATAGCCTTGTTTGGGGTGTGGCCTACTTCACCTGAACTTTAAAATAACTTATTAACATTCACATCTATGCTGGCCAGGAGGCTAATATTGCTAAACTGGAAATCTGAAGCTAAAACTACATATACAAGCTGGATCAGAGGGGTCCTTTTTTCTACAACAGGAAAAAAGTAAAAGTAAATGAAATTACAAATAAATAAATAAAAAAATCAGTCTGACTTTAGCTGGTAGGACTGGATCATTTGAAATAACCTGAGTCTCTTTCTGTCTAATGTGAATGGTACAAGATGTCAGATCATTCTGAGCTAAGCAGCACAAAGATGTTTTTTGAGATATATATGTAATGTGTTTGGAAGTGTATGTGTATTTTTATCTTTTATTACCATTATAATTTTTTTTAATCAATTTTTCTTTTTCTTCTATTTGTTTGTTAGAGGTAGATGCCAGGTTGGGGGTATTTGTCTGTTGCAAATTGTTGATTTAATTTTTTAAACAAACAAACAAATAATAAACAGAATGTAAAAAATAAAATAAATTCCTAATAATAGTTCACGAAGCTCCTGATTATTATCATCAACTTTTCCTATCAAATAAGGAAAAAAAAAACCCCACCATGTTCAGAGACACACTCTATTGGAAGAGGACTAAAGCAGAGGTCAGGGGCCTCCAGCCCCCACAGCAAAACTGATAAACTGGTTCTAATGGTTCCACACTCACTGGACTTGACAGGTGGTTTGAGCTCCTCGCCGTCCACTTGGCTAGTGTCCACGTGGACCAGCAGGTGCGTGAGACGTCTCACTCTGCTGTTAAAAATGGCCGCCCGGCTTTTACAGCGGCGAGCAGACTCAGCATTATCCAGGTATTCGCTGAGCAGCCAGGACAGAGGGCTGCAGGTCGAGGATTCTGGGAAAACAGAAACAAAAACAGATTTACAGCACTGTAACACGTTCTCCAATATTATTAAATAAACACAAACATCAGTTTAATACAACGAGCCAACATGTGA
Organism: Kryptolebias marmoratus; assembly: GCF_001649575.2. Lineage (NCBI taxonomy): Eukaryota > Metazoa > Chordata > Actinopteri > Cyprinodontiformes > Rivulidae > Kryptolebias > Kryptolebias marmoratus. The sequence continues at coordinate 5,472,266 of NC_051451.1, read as the reverse complement.
TACGTTACAGTTAGTAAACGGAGAGCTTTCGTTAAAGATGCAGTCGACCACCTGCTTTAAATACATTTGTAATGTTATGTATGCATTCAGACAGGTATCAATAAACTGGAGTGATCAAAAAGGAGAAAAAAAAACTTTTTTTTTTACTTCAGTCACAGTTTGCTAAAATCCTTAGCCAACGTCGCATTTTGTGCCAAAATTATTGGTACATAATGGACACCCCCACCATTTGCGTGCACTCTTATTGTGCACTCATTGTTTGTACACTAGATTCAACTATAGAGCTCTGTCGTACTAAGAGACACTAGTGGAATATGCAAAGATAGCAAACAAAAAGTAGCAGCCTGTTTCTGCTCCTACAGCTTCAAGCACAACTACCAGAGGCAAAAAAAAAGAATGATGCTGTAAATAGTCATGTTTATTATTTCCATTTATGGCAAGAATTGTCTTCTCACTAGTGAGTCAACCATTGTAGCTTAAAAGCACAGTGGCTGCTCAACAGCGCTCTCGTCCAGCTGAGTGTGACAGTTCACAGGTGTTAGAGACAGAGCTCTGAGGTACGGGAGAAAGAGGTACTGGTCTGTTAAGATTCAAAACACTACTTTTATCTTGCATTTAGGAAAACATTGCCCTATGCAGCTTCAAACAAAAACATCAGTTTGGTATGACAGCCTGACAAGTGAGACGTGTGTTATTGTGTGTGAGAGCACATATGGCTGAACGTGTGTGTACTTGCATGTACCTGACAGAGTGATGCTGCAGACAATGGGGGTGATCAGAGCCTCCCAGCAGGTCCGACCCAGAGCTTCAGCTGCCTCTGCATCTGGAAGGAATCGATCTGCAAACATCTGCTCATGTCTGAGAGCGCTGTTTAGCCTGCAGTGGATGCACACAGTCACACACAGTTGAGTTTAATGTGAGTGCTGCAGCTGCTGCTTCTTGAAGGGTTTTGAATCATACTTGTTGAAGAGCTGCAGCAGCTGCGTCTTGTCCTCCACCACCTCCTGACACCATGTGTGGGCCTTGGTGCTGTAGAACAGGTAGGTGCGACGGCACAGCTGCTCTTTGAATACGGGCCAGAATGTTGGCTTTGGACCCAGAACCTCAAAGCCATGAACCCGAGTGTCAATCCCGCCCTGCGACAGAGAGGGAAGAGTCAGTACATGAAAGGGGGATCAGAGCTGAAACAGAACTGAGTCTGACCTGCTGGCATCTCTTCACCCTGATCTGGATAATGGACCAGAACCGGGTCATGTTCTCCAACAGAACTACCCGGCTAGCAGAAGGCACCACATTCACCTGTAGAGACACAGCAGGGTCATTAACAAGACAAGTAGCCACCCTCAATAATCTGCCAAGCCATACATCAGACTCACAGTATTGAGCTCCGTATTGATGTTGGTCGGGTCGTCTCCTCCCAGAACCAGGATCCGGGCTGGCATGTAGCTTGAGTCTTCACTGGCCACCAGGATGGCAAGTTGTCTGAGCAGAGAAGAAAACCCAATGTTAGACTTGTAAAAAATGAGAAGAGGAGGCCCCATCTTTTTGATGACCACAACAAATAAGTGATACCCCGCCTACAGATGAGTGAGGCTCTTGATGATTTGATGACCACAAAGAGTTAAGTCCTGGCTACCTGATGACTACAAGGGGCCCTGCCCACCCAATGAGCACCTTTAAGTGAGGCTCCGCCTACCAAATGGCCACACAAATAGATAAGTCATCCCCACCTACTGACCACGGGAATTTAAGCCCCACCTACCTGATGACCACGCCTTTGTGCATGTAGATGTTGATGAAGTGCGAACCAGTGCAGCCATTTGATTCCCAGTATGTTTTGGGGTTCTTGTCTGTCAGTTTGTTAGCTCGATGGTGATTGGATGAAACTTCCACTTTCTCCCAGCACTTGTCCTCCTTCAGCTCCACACTGGATCCTAAACACAGACCAGTCAGACTACATGCCCTCCTATACATGAACAAAAAGAAACGGATCCAGACAGACCTTGGCACAGGTTTCTGAGGAAGACGTCGAAGAAGGGGATGTTGATTGGTTGGTGGCTGCGGCGATGTTCCTCAATATGACCCAGCACCATCTGAGAAGAAACAGGAAGTAGAATCATTACATGACTCCCATAGGATGAAGTGCACACCAGGAGGAGACAGAACCACACCCTGATCTTCAAAACCACTTAATCACAAAAACACTGAAATGACTGACCCCTGCGCAATCTACAACCCTTGAAAAAATTGTGATATTGTGGAGTGATAGCATTTTATTTTTTCTGTGACTGTCAACAATTATATTTTGAAAAATGACACTTTTGTGGCATGCTTGATACAAAATTAAACAATCAAAAGAACATACCCCAAGAATGTGGCTAGCGGTCATATCCCAACAAGATGAGAATTTGTGCTGCCATATTGAGAAGACCTTTAATATCATTATGAGTGATCTTAGTTATGACTGGAAAAGCAGCAGATGATAAATATCAGATTAAAAAACCTGACCTCAGTAAAGAAGCTTAATGGTTTGCCTTTTTGTTATAATTACCAGAACAAGCAGTTCAAAGTATGTGGCATTATGTTTCATTGGTGAGTATTATGACATTAGTTCATAAATCATTGAAAATGTGACCTTTTCAGTTTTTGTCCGACTTCTTCATTGTGTATGTATATGCTACACTTAATAAATCAAAACATATCTGCACTAATGTGATAAATTACACACTATATTAATTCGTAAATAAAATTATACCCTCCACAAACATCAGTACCTTTAGTAGTTTCAATACTTTTTTAGTCCAGAATCAAGTAGGACAGACTTGTAGTGTACTGACAGGTATGTACAGAAAACACACTACTAGCAGTTAGTGTTAGTATATCTCAACCCGATATATTACAGAAATCTAATATTGTAAATACAGACATATAGAGCGTAAGTCTGCGCATTTTTGTCTACAGCTTTATGTATTTTTTTCTACTTTTACCAATAAGGAGTAAAATAAATTCAAATTCTATTTTCAAAAATTTTAATAAACATGTCCAGTATTTATTCCATCACCATTGACTCTTTTATAACATAAAGTTCTGTGCTTGACATTTTTTGAAACCCAAACCATAACCATACCAAGATAAAAATAAATAAACAAAAACAATTGCACTGTTCTTTGCATGTCTGTTATGCAGTGTAACTTTATGAAATCTAGTCTCTGTAACTTTGCTTATAATCTTATCATTGTCCAAAAACTGTTCCTTTCTCTCTGCACATCAGTACGTACACTCCCAGGTTATTTTTAGCTGATGTGACAGTACATAAACAACTCAGAAGTTTTAACCCAAATCACCTTCCATTAGAAAGTTTTCTGATCAAGTCAACTCAGATTTATCTATGATGCTACATCATTCAGTAAAATCTGGTCATTTTTATACAGGCCAGGTTTACACTTTGTAATGTTTAACAATATACTTTGTTGCTTAATGATCAATCTTATCTGCCTACTTTAAAATGAGGCTTTATGTTGCTGCTTGGTTCTGGTTCTTCAGTATCACCAGCAGCAAACTGGGCTGCTGCTGCTGCTGAGGGGCTACAAGACCACAAAGGTGTCTTATTCAGGTGGTATGGCAACAAACTATTGGCATCACAGACTAGTTTTATGCTGTAACACCATAACTCATGGACTTGAGTCAAAAACTTGAACAGTAGTTTGCAGGAAGCACTGTATTTAGTTCAGGACATCTGCTGACATTTCACTGCTTGTATACAGTAGATTACTTACTTTCTGACTGTCTGCATCTTCACTCTTAAACCAAAAGCTTTTATTTAAAATGTCACATCCTATAGCGCATTTGGCTGTGTCATTCTGAGAGGCTTCCAGTTTGTACGTTTGTTTTTTTTAAATCTTGTTTTGTCAGGCAGCTGTCCAAGGCTCCTCTCCGTCAGTGCAGGCTGCAGGTACAACAGCCCCTCCCTCTGTGTGATGAGCTGGTAGAGGTCAGATGGCACAAAACAGCTGCACAGTGAGTGTTGGCTGTGTGTGTACAAGTTGCATGTGTAAGCAGCCCAGTCTTCTCTGTTTTAATCATAGACAGTTATTATAAAATAAGTTTAAACCCAGCCGGCCCACCGGGATTTATCCCAATGATCCGACTGGCCACTCCAGGCTATCCCAAGTTTCTATCCTCTTTCAATTATTAGACTGAATGAAATTAGCTCCAGACACTAGAGCAGACATTTATTCATTTAAAGTACTTAATAACGTAAAGTACAGCTATTTTCTGGTTAGAATGATTACAGCACTTGTTCATTTAATCACAGTAGTGATAGTGCATCAGATCAGAGTTTTGTCCTTGATAATGTTGACTGGGCTTTAATGGGAGGTTCATTACAGAATTCATGTCTTTTATATTCACATTATACATGATATATGTTTATCTAAGTAAAATAAAGATATTTCTGAGCGCTTATGAACTGGTGACACATTATACAGCACAAAATATTAACAATGTGTGGCTTCCACATGTAAATGGTACACAAAGATCTTTTCCAGAAGGCAGCCAAAAATCTTGTATACCGCCATCAGTGGCCATTCCAGTGTTTCTCAAGCTTAGTGTTAAGAACATTCACATGAAATAAGAGCTGAGAGTCCATTTGACATATTTAATTTCACAACAAAAAAAATACTGTGGTAAGTGAAACAAGTCAGCTGATCATCCTTTACACATCAGCAGACTTTAGACTGATAATGTATAAAAGATGACTAGATCCCTAAACAGATACCAACAAACAGATCCCTAATAAAGGTTTCATTGAATTTTATAAGCAGCTGTACTTGTATAATTGAACTCATGTTTCTGCAGACCGGATCTTCTTCAGTGGCATTATCACTCCTGCTCTGGATCAGAATCTGGCGAAAGAACTGGACCATCCCTACCACAGCAACCAAGCTTGAGACTGCAGTCAAATCTTTACAAAACGGTAAAAGCCAGATGGCTTCCCATCCAAATTCCACAAAATGTTTTGGGAGCAGCTGGCCCCATTTTTATCAGAGGTGTTATTCTCATTGCTTTAAAAAAAAAAAAACAGTAAAGACCCATTATCAAGCAGTTTATATCATCCCGTCAGCCTGTTAAACAGTAACTTTGAACTGCTGGCAAAGTTACTAGCCAGACGCTTGCAAGTAGTTTTTGCCTTCAATCATATTCCTAGATCAAACAAGGTTTATCTTAAAGACACTATTTTTCTTTAATCTCCAGAAAGTATCTAATGTGGATAACAGGCCCTCTACAATCAGTGTACCTGAAGCCTTAATTGCAATGGATGGCGAAAATAAATGTTTCAGAGTGGAGAGAGATTATTTGTTTTCATACAAATAATATTTATGCTTACATCGCTCTATAATGCAGGGATGCACATTAAGTCCTCTAATTTAGCACTGAAATGACGTCTCTGTCAATTGTTTTACAGTCTCATCCCAATATATCCGGTATAACTAGAAACAGTATGGAGTTGAAAGTAGCCCCGTATGCTGATCACCTTATGTGACTCCTGTCTAAACTGCAATGTTCTGTCCCTGCTTCCTTTTTACAAGTAGATCCATTTGGTCAAATTTCTGGATATAAACCTAATTTTGGTAAAAGTAAGGTATATGCCAATAACAGAAAGGCAAAAAAAGTATCTGCTCAGTAATTTACCACTCAAGATATTCAGTTTTGGTTTTGTCTATCTTGGAGTGTGCATAGTTGATACAATGGTACATCTTTATAATAAAAATTGTTTGCCTTCACTTCTAAACATTGGTATTGATATCAGCCATAGAAAACATAAAAATATATATCGGTCAATCTCTAAAAAAAGATACCAACAAACAGATCCCTAAAAACAAATCCCAATGTATGGATTCCTATAGGTTCCATACTATTAGATCCCTATAAACAAATACAGATTCCTACAAAAAAATATCACTGATCAAGTACCGCAAAACAGATCCCAAAGAACTCACCCTAAATAAACAGATCCCTACAGAGATCCCATAAACAGATGTGAAGAATAGATCCCAAAAAAGAACCAACAAACAGATCCCAAAGAACAAATTACAACAGACCCCAACAAACATTTGGCTGCTATGTACCTGGATGCATCCTGCAAGTACACTGGTAGTCATCTTCTTGTAGAGGCTAGCGTACTTCTCGCAGTCACTAATGAGGTCTTTCAGCTCAGTGACCAGCAGCAGGTTGGTGCTGTGTTTGTCCAGAGCTTTGACCAGTGATTCTTTGGTGCCCAGACGGCACATGACCACAGCGTAATCTTTGTTGAGAGATGCCAGCCGGTACAGAAAGCGAATGAACAGCTGCACCACCTGTGGAATCATCACAGCAGGTTAATGTTTGTTGGAAGGTGGACTCTGACCTTGGTGGTGTGAGTGTGGCTGACCTCTCTGTCGTTGATGAAGGCCGTCATGGTGGACAAGCAGGGCTCGATGCTCTCGTGCCATGGCAGCACATCCTCCTCGTAGTTGTCCAGGAATTTGTTCAGGATCCTGAAGACACAACCAGCTAATCAGAAGTTTTCCCACCATCACATTGACAAGAACAAGACTAAACCAATCTCTCATTCAAAATGAAAATCTGAAATAACACTTACTACTTGTAAGCAGGCCCATATTCTCAGTTTTGTCTGAATTCTCAGACTTTTTATTGGACTTATTTTTAACTACTGAAGTCATAATAATGGAGGATTTCAATATTCATATTAAAATTGATAGCTTAAACATAGCCATTAATAATTTAGTAGAGTATACTGGTTCTAAAATGTTCACAAATCTATGACTACCAGTATACTTGCAGGATTCATCATACGCTGGATCTGGTTCTGACATATGACATAGAGAGCAAGCTCCTAATAATGCATTCTCACAATACTATTCAGTTTTTAAAAACATTTGAGTTTACATTGTCTGACTACACAGCCTTTTATTTTATTATAAAAAATGTTTCTCACAGAATTCTGTAACTAAATTTAAAGAATCTCTTCCATTATTTTCCTCTATCTTGCACAGTAATGCAACAGAGAGCAGCAACATAGATGATCGGGAATTCGAGCCCCACATTTCACAAGAGGAACCCCCAAGTTTTACAACAACGTCACACAGTCTTCAAGGAGTTTCCCATCCGGACAGCAGTAGGCAGCTGGTGGAAGGTGGCGATCAGATGGCGGTGGGTGCCTGACGGATAGCAGGAGGCAGACAGACAACAAGAGGCGGTCAGACAGTGGGAGGTGGAAGGTACTGGTCAGGTGGCGGGAGGTGACTGGGCAGTGAGAGGCGGTGGGGGGCAGTCGGCCAGCATGAGGCGACCAATGGGGGTCGGACAGCGAGAGGCAGTGGTTCTTGTATTGAAGGTTTATATTTCAGGTGATCCTTTTCAAAGCATTAACTCCACAGTCAGTCACCAGACTCTCGGGTTGTAATTTTTACCAGAAGCTAAACTAACCACATCCATCCAACTTTCTTGTCCTTTGGCAAGCTGAAGAACGACTCAGCTGTTGTAGTTTTTTGGTCGGGTTACACAATTAATTGCAACACACTGTACCATTTCACCCCCACACAATCTGGATTTGCCATTTACTGCCCTGTTCGCGTTTCTGTGTTTGGCACTGGATATGTCACACCTCCGAGTGATCATGGAAAATGCTGAAGAGACCCCAATATTTTTTCAATCTTTTATTATTAATTTTACTTTAGTGTAAAGTTTTTAAAATGTGAAGCACTTTTTATGACTTTTTTATTTGAGTCAGCTTCAAACACTTTTCATTTCACCTTTAAAAGTTGCTGTAACTAAACCTTTACTCAAGAAACCTGTTCTTGATTTAGGAGCTCTGGCCAATTGCAGACCTATATCTAATCTCCCATTCACCTCAAAAACTCTTGAGAAAATAGTTGCAAATCAATTGTTTGAACATCTGGACAGAAATAATCTGTTTGAGGAGTTTCAGGCAGGGTTTGGAGCTCATCATAGCACAGAAACAGCACTGATGAAAGTTACTAATGATATTCTCCTGTCCTCAGACAGTTGACGTATGTCCATACTTGTCCTGTTAGTTCTCAGTGCTTTGATACAATTAATCACAATATTCTAATATTGGGATTACAGTAATCAGTCCCTCCAGGATTTCGCGGGCATTTTTTGTGATTGTTGCGGGCTAAAATGCCTGATTTCACAGGGCATTTTCCTAAAAGTTATGATGAAAAGTTGCGATTTTTTTTAAACTAAAATTAATAACAAACCATAACTTTTAATATATAAACCAAAACTACTTACTAGTTTTGTAAGATAATTACCAACAAACATTGACATTATCAAAAGGTGCTTTACTTTAACTTTGATAGCTTATAAACTGACATTCATGACCATTTATGGATTGTCCTTCGTCTGCAGCTTTCCTCACATGTTTTGCAGACACAAAGTGTTTGTCGATGGATGACTTGCGTTTATGTTCGATGATTACACTGCAGGACATGCAAAACAGGTTCCCTCCACTCTCGAGCAGCTGGGTAGGAAACTGGTTTGCGACCGCAGTGAAGTTAGTTTTTAGTTGAATATGAATGTGAAGCATTAGCGCACATTTTCGCTTCGGTCGCTGCTCCTGCATGCTCCCGGTATTCTGATGTTAACAGGATGTGACGTCACATCTCTTCTTCGTGAGTTATTTGGGGTTATTTTGTATTCCACCATAAATATTGGGTTAAAGTTGCAGGAAAGTTGCAGTGTTTTGGGAAAAGTTGCAAAAAGTTGCGATTTCACGGGGTTTGCTTGATTTTGCGTTAATAGTTGCGATCGCAACATCACGAAATCCTAGAGGGTCTGAGTAATGGCTCTTAAATGGGTTAAATCGTAGTTATCTGTCAAGGAGTTCCACAGGGTTCAGTGCTTAAACCAGTACTCCATTAAGTAAAGTTATCAGACAGCATGTGATAAATTGTTATCATTGTAATAATGACACTCTGTTATATGTATCCATGAAACATGATGAATCCAATGAGTTACTTAGATTATAAGCTTGTTTTAGAGACATAAAAACCTGGATGGCTCTTAATTTTCTGTTTTAAACTTTGCCAAGAGAGGTTGTGGTTTTTGGACCCGAGCATCTATGGAATAAACTTTGCAGCTTTTCACTTCCTCTGGATGGCATTATTTGGCCTCAAGTTCTAATATAAAAAACCATGGCGTTCTTTTTGATCAGAATAACTCAAATTAAAAATTTTACCAGGATGGCTTTCTTTCACCTAAACAATACACTCCTGACCAAAATCTTAAGACCAGACAAAAAATTGCAAGAATTTGCATTTTGCACTATTGGATCTTAAGAAGGTTCTAAGTAGAGCTTCACAATGTTAAAGGAAAAAATCAGTGCAAGAGACAAGAACTTTTGAGCAGGGAATTTTCTGCAAACTGCATTTACACTCAAACA
>NC_051451.1:5454575-5461645 GCF_001649575.2 Kryptolebias marmoratus | reverse complement strand
TTTTTTTTGACACTTTGATTTCTGTTTTGGGGGGTTTTCGGGGTTTTTTGAGCTATGGTCTTAACCTTTTGATCAGCTGAAAAAATCATGTTTGAGTGTAAATGCAGTTTTCAATTAATTCCCCGCTCAAAAGTTTTTGTCTCTTACGCTGATTTCTTCTTTTAACATTGAGAAGCTCTACTTAGAACCTTCTTAAGATCCAATAGTGCAAAATGCAAATTCTTGCAATTTTTTGACTGGTCTTAAGATTTTGATCAGGAGTGTATCACTAAAACTAGAACCTAATTGTCGCAACATGATGCAGAAAAACTGGTCCATGCATTTATCACATCTAGGCTGGACTACTGTAACTCTTTATTATCTGGATCTCCAAAAAACTCTTTAAAAAGTATTCAGTTGATCCAAAATGAGTTCTGATGAGAGTTAGAGTTGGCTTGTGCTTCCTGAGCTATCCCTTAGTTATGCTGCTATAGGCTTAGACTGCTGGAGGACAAACTGACCACATTTCCTCACTCTGCTGCTGTCTTTACCTGTTCTACTCTCCATGTTTGAATTTGTTATTGTTTATATCATTAACATTCTTCCCTTAGAAACTACACCTGGACTAGCTATTTGGTGTTTGTCTGTCCCTTTCCTGTCCTCTCAAACCCCAGCCAGTCAAGGCAGATGGCTGCCCATCTTGAGCGTGGTTCTGCTGGAAGTTTATTCCTGTGAAAAAAGAAGTCATTCCTTTCCTCTGCTGCCAATGTGCTGCTTAGGATCGAAGACAGGGACGAAGTGAAGATTTGATGCAAACTGCTGACTTCGTTAAACAGACAACTTCTGCTAATAGGCATTTCCTAACATATGTGCATGTTTTTGTACAGTGCCCTGAGGTGTCTTGTTATGAATTTGTGCAAAATAAATAAACTGAATTGAATTTAATGAGAATGTGGTACCTAAGTATGGAAAGCTGGACGGCTCGGTCAGCTCTGTGCTGCTCCATCAGTCGGACCAGGTCCTGGTAGGTGTCCCGACTGTGAGTCACCTGCACAAAGAGACAACAGGAACCATAACATGGCTACAGTGTCAGATTTTCAACATTCAGACAGGCTAGTGTTAGCTGTTAGCTCAGAAGATCTAATTGTCTCAGAAAGATTCTTTGAACAAACATTTCTTTAAAATAGGTGAATGAACAGGTTAGCCAGGATTTATTAACAAGTAAATTGAGGATTGTCAACAAAAGAATTGAAGTATCTTAGCAGGCCAGCCAGGTTTCATCAACTAGTAAACAGGTGAATCAGAGTTTGTAAGTGAATTGGGTTTGTACTGATAAGTGTTACAAGAAGAAACAAGCTTTGTGCTGTTAGCATGTTTGTGTTACTGTGTGTGTAACTACATGTATGTGTCTGTGTGTGTTACTCCTTCTGTGTTGTGTATACCTGACTGCGCTCCTCCTCCAGCTGTGATGTGTCATCACACAACAGCTGTTCCAGAGTCTGGATCACCTCTTTGGTCACTGTTAGCTCCTTCAGACTCACTACTAACATCTGCAGCTCCATGTCCTTAAAGTCCAGCTGTTCCTGAGTCTCTACACACACATACACACACATCATCATGGATATGAATCTGTTCAGATCCTTATCAGAAAACTGAACATATTAAAACTGGTCAGAAGGATGTTTCATGAAGTTGTCAAGTATTTCTTCAGATATTTGTTGGAGTTTTTTTGGTTTGTCTTCCTGTCTGTCATTTTTTGATGTAGCTGTGTCCTTTGTTTCATTTGACAGATTTGTGAAGTGTGCTGCACTCAGCAGCTGAATCTTCTCTGAACCTGTCACATTTGTCATGTTCTCACTTGTTCTGGCAAACAAACCTTTGCTCTCCAGCTTGTGCACCATAGAGATGTGGTTAAGGGCGATGATGGCGAGCATCGTCTCAGCTCTAGACAGTGTCAGACACTTTTTGAGGATGGCGGTGATGCCACAGGCAACCAGCTGCTCCGCCAGGCTCTTGTGGTTGGCGATGAGCATCATGATGACGAGCAGCCCATTTCTCACTGACAGCATACAGCTGCAGAGAGAATCGGTGGTCAGCGTGCAGTGGCCAGACACAGGAAACAGAAAATGCAGCATTCACTTACCCTTTGGTCTTCAGCATGAGGTCAATGGCAGCAGGGATGGCAGCCAGCAAACCTTTAGAGCCTTCAGGGGTAGCTGAGCCAATGCTGGCAAAGATCTCTAGCATCATCTGTGTGCCGGACTCAGAAAGTGGGAGGCTGCTGCCCAAGCTGCGCAGGTCATGTTTACTGGCACCTGTGATGACCTTCAAGGTCTAGGAGGAAGACGAGAGGGCCGTCGTCGTTATCATCATCATCATTTTCATCTCATGAAACATCAGAGAATCACAGGTCGATTCTCACCGCCAGGGCCAGCTGCTGTACGTGTGCCACAGAGGAAGACTCCTGCATGCAAGACAGAATGGCTTTGACCCCTCCCTCAGTGGCGAATGACACTCTCCACTCGTATTTCAGCATGAGGAGGTGGATGAGTCTCAGCGTGCTGACCACCACATCTCTGCAGGAGGAACCAAGAAGCTCCACCAGCAGCTTCAGCACCTTGTCTCTGTGGGAGACAAAAACACAGTCACAACTACGCCTGTCGCGATAAACGATAAATCAATTATTCACACAATAAAAAAAATGAAGTTGATAAGTTTAATTTATTGGCGTTATCATTACTTTGTGTCTCTCTCTCTTTCTACTGAAGACACTGGGTGACAAAAGGCTCTGGTGTTCTTCACTGACCCCTCCCCTTCTCTTGGCGTAAGTGGGAGCACTTCGGATTCAAACCAAATGACCGAGGCGAACCGCTGAACCTTTGTGAGCTGGTATGTCGCATTTCTGCTTTTGTCGCCGTGTGCTTTTGTTAATTTGCACTTTTTGTTTATAAAACTGTCAGTTTTGTCCATCTTCTCTATATAAAACTAATGATTATTACTTTTTAAAGGGCAGTTCAGTTTTCAGACATAATAACCCGTACTGTTTTGGTTGAATGTAGGTTTTATTTTCAACTTTTTTTTTTTTTTTTAGTTTTTATTCAAGTGAATTTTTTTGTTAACAGAGGCTGAGAGTTTTATTTTTGTTTTTGGTTGTTTTGTTTATTTTGGGTTCCAGTTCCAGTGTTAAGTGTTCTTTTGAAAGTAAAGTTTATTAATCTTTGAGAGGATGTACTTACACTATTATATTATTAAAATTACTTTAGTTTCAAACGGCCTCCAAACGATATTATTGTTTATCGCAATAATTTCTGAGACAATTAATTGTCCAGCAAAATTTGTTATTGTGATAGGCCTAGTCACAACATGTTTCTGAAGGGGAGGCTGTCCCGCAGCAATCAGAAATTAACGACCAGGGAAGGAGCTCCACAGAGACAAAAATCAACAGGAAAAATAATGTTAGTTAGAGCTGCAGAATTTCCTCTGATCAGACATGATCAAACATGAGTGTGTCAGGTTTATCATCTGGGCTCTGTGTATTTCCTGGTTTCTTACCGTACAGTCTGAGCAGAGTCACTCCTCATGGAGTTCTTGTCCTGGGAGCTCTTCTCCTCCAGCAATCGGGTGATGAAGAGGACAGCAACCAGCTGCTGAGCTGAGTCCAAGCCTGAACCCCCCTTCTTTAGGATGTCCACCACTTCTCCTAACTTCTCCAGCAAGGTCTTCTTTCCCTGCACTCGTGGGTTGTTAAATACTGTAGGAAAACAGGACACAGTTTACTTCCTGGATGCAACCATACTTGAACAATACATGACAAACTTTGAGGCAGGAAAGCACACCAACAACTAAAAAATCTGGATTAGATTTAATCAGAAAATAAACTGGATTAGGTCTATATGACTGAAATTATTTGATCTGAGGTCTTTAGGTTTAAAAATAACATGTTTTGGAAGATTCTGGTAAAAGCACATGGAGTAGAATGTGTTTTGCATTGATGGTAAATATTAAATGGCTTGCACTTGTATAGCACTTTATCTAGTCCAAGGACCCCATAGCGCTTTACACTACAGTCATTCACCCACTCATTCACATATTCATACACTGATGGTGGTAAGCTACACTGTAGCCACAGCTGCCCTGGGGCAGACTGACAGAATGATGATCTGCATAAATGTGATTAGAATACATTTTAATAAACACTTTAAGTCTATCCAACTATTGCCATGGGTATGTGTTTGAAGAGTTATCCAAACCTCTACATCCTCCATCCATATCTGGATAAATGCAGAGTCTTTGAACAAAAAACAACGCTGCCAGTGCTAGCTGAGAAGAGCCGCACATTCATACCTCAGAGCCTAAGTCATCCAAGAAGCCAAATGCTACTGAAGAGATAGTACAGCGCATCAAGGGAATGATGGAAAACCTTTGAGCTGAGATCATCAACAAACTTAAGTCAATGATATCAGAGTCAGTTAAGAAGGAAGGGGCAGCTGCTCTAAAACCTTTGAAAGGAGATGTCGCTCAGTTAAGTGTAACCCTTTCTGATGTTAAGACAGAGGCTAATGAGCAAACAAGCTAACTAGCATGCAAGCTAACACAACAAGGCTCTCTGTAGTGGTGAACACTTTGAGCAGGAAATGTGAAGCCTTGAAAGCATGCTCTAGGTCAGGGGTGTCAAACCCAGTGACGTAAGGGGGCCAAAATAAAAAATTTGCTCTTAGCCAAGGGCCAATCACAATCAATATTTATTAAAATATACATAAATTAACCTTGGTTTTAGATATATTATGTCAAATCATTCATACAGAAATATCAATTACCTTTTCCCAGTTACAGATTATACAGAATCTAGAGCAAACAAACTTTAATGAACACAGACAAATAGATCAAACTTCAAAAAGCACATGATTAACAGCCATTTCTTATGCCTCACTCAGCTTTGAAATGATTTTTTTTGACATTAAAACTGATTTTAAAAAAAGCCATCAACAAAAACCTGATCATACAGAAATTAAAACTATATATTGTTGGCTTCTAAGTCACTGTCAAGAGAAAACTTCACTAATTAGGCTTAGTTTTTTTTAAACAAAATAAGAATCAGAGACTCGATCTGTCCCAGACTAGAGGGCTGGACCTAATGAAATCTAAACGTTATCTTGGGGACTGGATGAAATGTTACAGAGGGCCGGATCTGGCCCACGGGCCTTGAGTTTGACACGTGTGCTCTAGGTGGAACAATGTTCAATTCATGGGTCTGCTGGAGGGCTCAGAAGATCCATGACCTACAGTGTTTATGGTTGAATTTCTTAAGAACTTGTTAGGGTTTGAAGAAAACCCGGGCCTGGACATAGCCCACAGACCCGTACATTAAAAATTAAGGGAGGACAAGCCACCATGACTGTTGGTCATCAAGATGACAGAGTTTCAAACCAAGAATACTATTCAACGCTGTGCTGGAAAGGCTTACCCCTGCTGTACAACAGGAAAAAGGTGTACACTTTCCAGGACTTCACACTGTCTTTGGCCAGATGGAAGTCAGCTTTTATCCTAGTGAGAAAGGAGCTCCATGGTTGTGGTAGTGTTATATTCAGCCTCCAGTACCCAGCAACTATACACATCACCATGTCCAATGGTCAGACCCATAAGTTTGAAGACTTAGACCGAGCTTTGGAGTTTGTCAACAAAAAACTTAAGAAGAACTTGAATCCAGAGATAGACTAACTTCAGAACATGTTAGAGCTCCTTGTATTGGTCTGGGTGGCTGCAGCTGAGATCTACACTTCACCCCCAGAAAAGAGGCTAAGCCTCGTGGTAGGTGGTCGTTCGT
This sequence comes from Kryptolebias marmoratus, assembly GCF_001649575.2. Taxonomy (NCBI): domain Eukaryota; kingdom Metazoa; phylum Chordata; class Actinopteri; order Cyprinodontiformes; family Rivulidae; genus Kryptolebias; species Kryptolebias marmoratus. The sequence goes on along the minus strand of NC_051451.1, from coordinate 5,455,842 downwards.
CAGCCAACCTTGATTTAGTAAAAATAATGATTAAAGTAGGCAGGAAAGTTGAAAATATGGCTATTTATTATGTGATATTGCAAGATATTTGTGCCAAATATTTACACAACTACAGTTTTACAAAAAGGCACTTTTGAAATACTTTTTTAAACAAAAATACAATTAAAACTAGAACTGCAAGCAGTTATCAACGGGTTCCAAGCCTCCACGCTCCGCCCCTATCCACGCGCTCCGATCCCGACATCCCGCCAGCAAGTAAGACGCAATGGTATAATTTGTGAAGAAAGCTCAGGAAGGAAAAGCTAACTGCCATTTGATAACACACAGAGCCAAAGAAATAAATTCATAAAAAATTCAATATTCCTTGGAAAAATACAAAAATATTCTCAGATGATCAAGTCTACATGTGTAACAATATGCATTTATCTCCAAGTCCCTAGACAAAATGCATTTTCAAAAAAAGATTGTTCAATGCAATGTTATGGTACACTTGGTCAAGTAATTAAATTAATAAAAAATCAAGAGTAAATAAAAAAATTACCAAAATATTCTCAGATGATCAAGTCTACATCTGTAATAATATGCATTTATCTTTATGTCCCTAGTTCCAATGCTGTTTCAGTAAAACATAATGTTAACTGTTAACTGTATTATACCACAATAAGGCAAAAAACAAAATCATAAAAAATCCATAACTCTTCCAAAAATTACCAAAATATTCTCTAATGACCATGCCTACATGTGGAATAATATTCTTTTATTTCTATGTTACTGGATTGAACACATTCTTTATGAAAAATTGAAAACGTCATTTTCAAGGTGTCCAGCCAATACCGAAAAATTCATAAAAAATTGAAACTTTTTTTATAAAATTTACCAAATATTCCCACATCACCGTGTGTGTATGTGGAATAATGTTTGCACTTTAGGAAATCTCCACACTCAACGGCTTTTGCACAAGAAATTGTTAACCTTCGTCGTAGCTGTGCTGGTCATACTGATATACATTCAGAAATTTTTAAAAAATCAATAATGACTCAAAAAAATCTGCAAATATTTACAGATGACAATTATCATGTCCTTTGTTTGCCCAAACTTTCCAATCTACCATAGTCTAAAGGTTTTTTCAAAATAAAATGAAAACCGGCTATGTTGGTTAGCATTTATGTTTTTCTTTATTAACCACAAGGGGGCGCTCAAATTTAAGCGATATTTCTTGGGGTTTGTAGTTAGGCTAGGAAAAAAAAAAAAAAAAAAAAAAAAAAAA
>NC_051451.1:5451415-5453212 GCF_001649575.2 Kryptolebias marmoratus | reverse complement strand
TATAGCAAAAAATCTAGTTAGGCGGAAGTGGGCGTGGCCAATGTAAAAAAGATGCAGAATTATCCATAGTTTCAGGTGCCATCAAGATTTTGAGTGTACGACTTACGGTTTAGGAGTTATTTGCAAAAACGCATTGTCCTTTGTTATAGCGCCCCCTAGGTATGGGACGATATGATTTTTTTTTTCTGAGTAGCGGTAGGGTATTTCTATCAGGCTGGCTGGTTGGCTTTTCTCCAGCTGTTTCTCGTTTTTCTGGCCAACGCGTTTTACCGGAGAAAAATAATAAAAATAATAATAACAAATTATGAAAAATCCTTACAAAAACAATAGGGTTCCCTGCTCCGCTGGGAGCAGGCGAACGGCCATGCCTTGCATTGGCCGCCCGCTTGCTTCCGCGGGCTTGGAACCCTAATAAATACTTTTTGATTGCACCTAATTCAAAACCTAATTTAAGTCACATTTACAAATAAATGAAATTAACATAAATGAAAAAGGGCAAACAAAGCACCAACACACGTCTTACTTCCAGGCCAATGAATGAGAACAGACAATTCTGAAAAATAGAGAGATGCTGTACTGTACTGGTGGCTCGGCCTCAGGGCTCATTAGAGTCACGCGGGGCTCCATGAACAGAGCGCAGACCTGAGCGCGCTGTGGAGGCGCTTACGTCGGTGCAGTATTCTCCAAAATGACGGGGGCAGTACGCTACATAACAATTGGAAATACGGTAAAAAAGAGAGAGCAGATAGTTGTCACATCAAATGTGGCTGCACGTATTCAGGAGGAAGAACTGTTGTTTCTGGCTGTGATACAGAGAGGATGTTTAAACTTAAAGCATTCAGTTTGACTTTCATTGATTAGTTGTGATTCGCCCATCATATAACTAATATTTCTTCCCTTTGTAGTCTATAAACACTCCTTTTTATCAGCTGCAGTAGTAATCTCCTTTCATGAGTTTTGAGCCGTTTGATTATCTTTGTGAACTCTCACAGAGGGATCATATAAATGCTGATACAGGTGAACCAGCTCCGCTAGAGCAGCAAAATCGCCCATTTTTAATGGAGCGCGGTCCGCCTTAATTTAAAAGGTGCACGACGACACCGCGCGGCACCTTTGCGCAGGGGCGGGGACAGCGCGACTGCGTTACTGTTGGCACGCGCACCCTCGCGCAGTTAGGTAGATACAGGAAAAAAAAAAAGGAATGTGTATTAAAAAAAAAAGATATATATATATATATATATATATATATATATATATATATATATATATAAATATATATGGGGGTGCGCTACCGAAATTTGGCACAAGTTGTGTAAACAACGGAAGAGCTATGGACAGTGTTGTTTTTTAAACTTATGGGGATTCTCCTGAGACTTCAGGAAGAGAGGCGCAGTGGAAGAAATGCTCTGGATGCCGAGATTGTTCCGCGGAGTAGAACAGCTGTTATCCGCAAGAGATTTCAGGCTTTACAGCGCCTTCAGCTGGGGGAAAGACAGCATAAACATTGCAGGGTAAGCTAATGCTAGTGCTGGGCGATATGGAAAAAAATCCTATATCCTGATATGGATAATTTTATATCACGATAATGATATATATCATGATATACCCCAATTACTTACGTTGTCAGTTATTCTCTGAAAAATATGAAAAAATAATCTCATTTCTTACCTTTTTCAAGCTTTATTTTGAAGTGACATTTAACTGAACTTTCACAAATGAGATCTGCTGCATTTTAGTGCAGCAATATATATGTACCTGTTACGATGTAACAGTATCAAATGACAACAGACTCTATTA
>NC_051451.1:5449124-5450434 GCF_001649575.2 Kryptolebias marmoratus | reverse complement strand
CTCGTTTTGGTAAAAGTCTTTCTTCTTGCGCTGCCTGCTAGCTGTCTCTACTTGTTGCGACCCCGGGTTTGATACTTCATGTGTCTCCATCTTTCAGCACTTATGACTTAAATGCCGACACAATATACGGTGGGTCACAGAATATGGGGAAAACGCCGCACCGCACAGAAAGCCGCTGCTGTAAAGCATGTCGCAAACCCACACGTAAAGCAGCGTCATGTCGCAAAACGGAGGTTCTTCGCAAAATAGTTATTTTTTCTTCTTATTTATCACTTATATAAACTGAATGTATGCAAAGCGACAACACTAATACATTCGTCATAGCCTACATTATGAAATATTTACATGAATCATTGATACAATTATTACAGAAACGATAGAGACGATAGAAGAAAATATATCACGATAGAAACTTTTCTATCGTCCCCACGATATGTATCGTTATATCGCCCAGCACTAGCTAACGCTGTTGTTTATATTCCTACTGTTCGCTCTTTATGCTTGCATCTGGTCACACCCACGACCAATGAGTGAACAGGAGCTAAGCTTGCGACACCCACAAAAGCAGGGCCGACCCGGCTGGCCCTACTCCGAAGCAGGGACCAAAAAAGCAGGGCCGGCCACAAAAAAATGCCGGTGGAAACGCGCGCAAAGCAGGCAGAGTAGAGTGGAGCTGGGACCTTTAGAACCCGTGTAAAAGGGACATATGAAAACAAACACCCATCAGCCAAACTGACTACGAAACAACTTCAAACCCAGTGTTCCAACATTCAAGAGTGAAACCTGCTATCACACTTAGAGATTGACGAGATACAACAACGATGCTACGGCAAGTGGGAGCCAGGATGACAGGTCAGGGGTGAGATATAATCATCCCTACAATCCAAATATGGGTGCCAAGCCCCATTAAGCCCCAAGGAACTGAATACGAGGGCAGCTGACCTAAGAAGTAAGATTGTGACCAAGCTAGATACCTACAACCTGCACCCCTTGGCAAGGCTTAGGTAGCCTATGCAGGTTTTGTGTTTAATATTATGATGTATCTGAAATCATTTGAAATTAAGTATTTAATTCAATTCATCACATGTTGAAACATTCCTCTTTTTTGGCTTATAGTCAAAGAAGTCGCCACTTAATGTGTGTTGAGATATTAGGTTTTCTATAATTCAATCAAACACAGTAAAGTTCTGCATTGTCTACACCAGTGGTTCCCAAAGTGTGGGGCGCGCCCCCTAAGGATTTTATTGTAATCCGTAGGGGGGCCCGGGGCCCATGGGAAAATCTTTGGGAACCACTGAACTAGAGGATCA
>NC_051451.1:5436853-5448756 GCF_001649575.2 Kryptolebias marmoratus | reverse complement strand
GGGGGGGGGGGGGGGTATTGCAATCCATAGGGGGTCCAGAAGAAAATCTTTGGGAACCACTGGTCTACACTATCTAGATGCTCATATAATTTACTTACAAGAGACCCATTGGAGGATGTAGACCACGCCAAACTGAAGAGGAGCTGGATTGGACAGATGTATTTTTTGTCTTTTTGCAGCAAATAAAGAGGTGTTGCCGTTCTTAGACATAGAGATATTCCCTTTGTTCATGTTAAAACAAGTTCTTCCTTCTGCTAGAAGGTTTATAACAGTCCTGAGGCACATTTATGACAAAAAACTGGCTCCTGTGAAAGCATATGAGCCCATTTGGGACAAAGCTTTTTTTTTTTAAGATAGTTTTTTTAATGCTGCCAGATTTGATGATGGGAGGCGATTGTAACTGCTGAGTGGACCCTTTCTTAGACCGCTCCTCATCCACTTCTGCTCCTTAATCAAAGTCAGACGAAGTGATTGAAGCCTTTATGAAAGAGTTCAATGTTGTGATCTTCAAGATGGCGGTGCGTGAACAACGCGAGGCTCAGCGTCTCTCCAGGACCTGCTATTTAGTGGTTTTCTATCTATTTTTTACCAGACTTTTTCTCCAGAACTGCACCGCGTTGTTGTGCTATAGCAGACTTGAGCTTCTGGATCTGTGGAGCTACAATATTAACACCTTTATCGCCGATCTTCGACTCATCCCAGAAATCTCCAGAACACCGGAGGCTGTCCACTTCTCCCGCCCGAGCGGAAGTGCGCGCAGACGGCGAAGAGATCGTAAACAAAGGCGGAGTAGACGTGGAGGGGTGCGAGCTAGGCTAAAGCTAACACCACACCGGCTCCCTTTACCCAGCATTTTCCTCGCCAATGTCCGTTCCCTGGCCAATAAAATGGACGAGTTACGACTACTCATCACGAGTGACAGACGGATTATGGACTCAAATGTCATGTTTTTCACTGAAACATGGCTAAACAACAACTGTCCGGACAATGCTATTCAGCTAATTGGACGTCACACACACCGAGCCGACAGGATAGCAGATGACTCCGGCAAGACCAGAGGCGGAGGCTTGTGCATTTATATTAACAAAGCTTGGTGCACAGACTCTGCAACTACCGGGAGTCACTGCTCACAGAATGCAGAGTTTTTAATGGTCAAATGCAGATCTTATTACCTCCCAAGGGAATTCACTTCAATCATCCTCACTGCTGTGTATATCCCCCCGGATGCTAATGCCAAGCTAGCCATGAAAGAACTCTATGTGGCCATTAGCAAACACCAAACCAAACACCCCGAGGCTGCTTTTATTGTTGCGGGTGACTTCAATCACTCCAATTTGAAGACAGTCCTCCCCAGATTTCACCAACACGTCTCCTGCCACACTAGAGGAGACAAGACCCTAGACCATGTCTACTCCAATTTGACTGGAGCTTACAAGGCGACACCCCTCCCCCACATCGGACAATCAGATCATCTCTCCCTGTTCCTCACACCTCGGTACTCACCACTCATCCAACGTGTGAAACCCACTGTGAGGACAGTAAAGGTATGGCCAGGGGGTTCAGACACTGTGCTCCAGGATCGGTTCAGGAATACAGACTGGAATGCTTTCCATTACACAGACTTGGATCAGTACGCCTCATCTGGACTGGACCACATCTCCACTACCATAGACTCCGTCACCACCCATAAACGCATCACCATGTACCCTAACCAGAAACCCTGGATGAACCGAGATGTTCGTCTTCTGCTGAAGGCCCGCAACATTGCCTTCAGGTCAGGGGATGCACAGACCTACAGTGCAGCCAGGGCTGAGCTGAAGAGGGAAATCAAGAAGGCTAAACACTACAACAAAAAGAAGGCTGAGGATCATTTTTCCAACTCCAACCACCGACATATGTGGCAAGGCCTTCAGATTCTCACAAACTACAAGAATCTCAACACCTCCCCTGCCTCCTCTAATGTCTCCTTCCTCAACGAGCTTAACGACTTCTATGCTCGTTTTGAGAGAGGGAACACCACAACTGCAACCAAGGCAACCACAACCTCAGACCAACAGCCACTAGTTCTCCTTTCTACTTAAGTAGGAGCGGCTCTGAGCAGGATTAAACCTCACAAGGCTGCGGGTCCTAATGGCATACCTGGACGTGTCCTCAGAGCGTGCTCTGAGGAGCTGGCAGGAGTGCTAACAGACATCTTCAACCTATCCCTGGCCCGCGCTGTGGTACCGACCTGCTTCAAGTCTACCTCCATCGTCCCAATCCCCAAGAATCCCAACCCAACCAGACCCAATGACTACCGCCCGGTAGCCCTCACCCCCATCATCACCAAGTGCTTGGAGCGGCTGGTCCTAGCACACCTCAGATCCTGTCTCCCCCCCCACACTGGACCCCCACCAATTTGCATACAGGCAGAACAGGAGCACAGAGGACGCAGTTTCCATAGCGCTGCACTCCGTCCTTTCTCATTTGGACATCAAGAACACTTACGCCAGAATGCTGTTCTTAGACTTTAGTTCAGCATTTAACACTGTCATTCCATCACAACTCATTAACAAACTCACAGACCTAGGCATCTGTTCACTCATGTGCAACTGGCTGCTCAACTTCCTGACCAGTCGACCCCAACATGTCCGGCTGGATAACCACTTCTCATCCACCATCATCATAAACACTGGAGTGCCACAAGGCTGTGTGATGAGTCCCTTCCTCTACTCCATCCTCACCTACGACTGCAGACCTGTCCATGGCTCAAACGCCATCATCAAGTTTGCAGATGACACCACGGTGATCGGCCTCATCAAGGACAACGATGAGGCCGCCTACAGGGAGGAGGTGGACCATCTGGCTGAGTCGTGCAACAAAAACAACCTGCAGCTGAAGACAAAGAAGACCAAGGAGCTCATTGTGGACTTCAGGAGGAACGCAGATCCACACCCACCCATCCACATTAAGGGGACAGAGGTGGAGCGCGTGGACAGCTTTAAGTTCCTGGGGGTCCACATCTCCAAGGATCTGACCTGGACGACCAGCTGCTTCAAACTCATCAAGAAGGCGCACCAGCGCCTCTTTTTCATGAGGACCCTGAGGAAGAACCACCTGTCCTCAGAGATCATCGTGAACTTCTACCGCTGCACCATCGGGTGTCATGAATGGTGGAAAGCGAGAGGAACCCAGAGCGCAGACTCATACTGAAGGAAACAAAAAAATTCTTTAAATAAAGTTACAAAAACAAAAGGAAACAAAAAGGCTGGCGTGGCAGCCAAAACTAAACTTAACTAAATACAAAACAGCAAGGCAAGGTGGAAACATGGACTAACATGGAATCAATGACGCAGACTGTACCTGAGACAATGAACTGGCGAGGGAATGAAGAAACTGACTGGGTTTTAAAGACAGGAATAATTGTGAGAAGTGGGCACAGGTGAGTGATTACAAGTAAAGGCAGGTGGAGATGGGCGTGGCAAGTAAACAAGTGCAAACAGAGGAGGAGTGAAAGAATACTGACAAGACACAATGACAAAACCAGAACACATAATAACAAAATAAACCAAGAAACAAAACAAAACCCAAATCACCAATGACTACACTCACCCCGCACATTCACTCTTCTCCCTCTTGCCCTCTGGGAGGCGTTACAGAAGCCTACGGACCAGAACCACCAGGCATCGGAACAGCTTCTTTCCCACAGCTGTTACGCTCCTGAACGCCTCCTGACACAACTATAAGGACTGTACCCCCCATCCCCCCATACAAACAATAACATACGGACGGTGCTCACACTCATACGTAATCTATATATAATCTGTATGTAATCCGGATATCTTATTTGCCATTACCTATCTGCATTGTAAATCTACAAAACATATACAATTGATTCCTAACATTTCTGTATATTCTGTATAATCTGTATATGTGCATATAGCTCCAAGATGAACATTTTATTTTTATTTTTCTATAACCACTTTTGTACACTTGTAAAATACATATCACTCTGTATAGCACTTCTGGATAGATGCAAACCACATTTCGTTGCTCTGTACTTGTGACGGTGCAATGACAATAAAGTTAAATTCTATTCTATTCTATGTTGTGCACCCTTAGTGTTTTTTAAATACAGATAAGTACTTTTTTTATTGTTTTCAAAAATTTACAGAACACACACCTGAATTTTTCTTTTATTTGTTTTTAGTTGAGAGCCACCTGAGCTCATCAATTTCAAGCTATAAATATGACTCTTAAAGTCTCAGTTCATGTTCAAGTCTCATGAACATTTCTAGAAATTTGCAAATGTATGATCACCATGGTGTCTTGACACACATCTACTAAAAAAGATTTTTTTTTAACTCTGTCTTTAAATGAATCATTTTTTTCCTTTCAGGTAAATAAGACTCCAGAGGTCACAGCCTCTGTCTTATGCTAAGGAATGAAGGCTTTTTATAAGGAGGAAGTATTTCTTACAGGGTCCATCAGAGAAAATCCAGAAGAGAAATTAGTCAGGCTTTCTGACCGTATTGAGCTTTTACACTGCGTTCCAAATTATTATGCAAATAACTTTTTCTCAGCTTTTTCAAAATTACTTATACGAATTGCAGTCATTGTAATTTTCCAGTCATCAACTATTAGAGTACAATTGAAAGGTTATTGAACTGCCAATGATAACAGTATATTTTTTAAAAATAAAACACTCAAAATGTATGTTCCAAATTATTATGCTCAGCAGAGTTTTCAACCTTTTCATTTTCATAAAGAACAAAAAAAATGGTCATTTGTGAAATTATAAACATTAGCAGGTTATTACAAACTGAAATCAAACAATTTTCAAGTCAAAATTTAATTCTAGGTCATGTTACATTTGCACATAGGACCCCTTGTTCGAAAGGAGCTTCTGAACTCTCTCGTCTATTAAATTTGTCAGGTTTTGGATGATATCTGCTTCAATGGTTTTGCATTAGGACAGAATACCCTCCCAGAGCTGTTGCTTAGATGTGAACTGCCTCCCGCCATCATAGACACTCCTTTTGATGATGCTCCAGAGGTTTTCAATGGAGTTGAGGTCAGGGGAGCATGGGGGCCACACCATAAGTTTGTCCCCTTTTATGCCCATAGCAGCCAGAGATGCAGATGTGTTCTTTGCAGCATGAGACAGTGCATTGTCATGCATGAAAATGATCTTGCTGTGGAATGCACGGTTCTTCTTCTTGAACCATGGCAGGAAGTGCTGTTTGAGAAACTCCACATACATTATGGAGGTCATCTTTACCCCTTTAGGGATCCTAAAGGGGCAGACAATTTCTCTCCCTGTGATTCCAGCCCAAAACATTACTCCAACTCCTCCTTGTTGGCGCCGTAGCCATGTTCGCATGGGGTGTCCATCAACCACCCATCCTCCACTCCATCCATCTGGACCATCGAGCGTTGCACAGCACTCATCGGTGAACAAAACAGTTTTGAAGTCAGTCTTCATATATCGTTTGGCCCACTGTTTCTGCTTGTGTGCAGTGGATAGAGGAGGTCGACAGGATGGCTTACGCACAGCTGCAAATCTCTGAAGGACCCTGCATCTTGTTGTGCGGGGGACGTTGGAGGCACCAGCAGCTTCAAAAACTTGTCTGCTGCCATGACAAGGCATTTTTGCAGCTGCTCTTTTAACCTAACTTAATTGCCTGTTGGATAGAGTCCGCAATTATCCCTAATCAGCACGCACATGTGTGTGCTGTGAATCAGCTACATACTTTTTGATTGCGTGATGAACACGATGAAGTGTCTTGGCAATGTTGATTGTAGTCATGCCTTGACCTAAACACTCCACAATTTGTTGCTTCTCAGCAGCCGACACATCCTTTTTCTTTCCCATTTTGGCTGAAAATGTAGGCTGCTTAATAATGTGAGACAGCCATCTTAAGTAGTCTTGCCTTTAATTGGACACACCTGCCAAACTAATTAGCACAGGTGTCTGCAATTGCTTTCAATGATATAAGGAGCCCTGACACACATCACCATCAATGAGTTTAGCTGACAAACCAAAAAATTCTTACCTTGTCACTCCTAAACACTTTTTGCATAATAATTTGGAAACACAGTGTAGATACGTTAAGATATGTAACTACAATATAGCCAGATGTGTAAAGGAATAGGCCTGTCGCGATAAACGATAAATCAATTAATTGCACAATAAATTAAAATGAGGTAGGTAATTTTCATTTATCAGCGTTATCGTTTCTTTGTGTCTCTCTCTCTTTCTTCTGAAGACACTGGATGTCAAAAAGCTCAGCTCCGGTGCTCTTCACTGACCCCTCCCTTTCGCTTGGCGCCAGGGGGGCGTGGCCTATCACGTCAGGTAGCCAGCCGAGGCTCATTGTCTTGTACCTCTGCAGCATTAGCCCCCGTGAGGAGTTAGCAAGCTAAAGAAACGCTGTTTGATATTGGGGGGAAAAAAATGAAATGGAATTTGTTTCAATGTTGAATGTAACAGCAGCGGTGTGGGAGCACTTCGAATTCAAACCAAATGACCGAGGCGAACCACTGAACCTTTGCGAGCCGGTATGTCACATTTGTGCCTTTTTCGCAGTGCGCTTTTGTTCGTTTGCACTTTTTGTTTATAAAACTGGCAGTTTTGTCTGTCTTCTCTACATAATACTAATGATTATTACTTTTTGAAGGGCAGTTTAGTTTACAGATTTAATAATCTGTAATGTTTTGGTTGAATGAAGGTTTTATTTCTGTTATTTATTTAGTTTTTATTCAAGCACATTCTTTGTTAACAGAGGCTGAGAGTCCATTTTATTTTTGTTTTTGGTTGTTTTGTTTATTTTGGGTTCCAGTTGCAGTGTTGAGTGTTCTTTTGAAAGTAAAGTTTATTAATCTTTGAGAGGATATACTTACACCATTATGTTATTATCATTACATTAGTTTAAAATGGCCTCCAAACGATATTATCGTTTATCGCAATAATTTCTAAGACAATTAATCGTCCAGCAAAATTTGTTATCGTGACAGGCCTAGTATAGAATGAAAGTCTTTCCAAGCCACATATGATTTTATCACTTCACTCCAAACCACTGAACCGTAACTTAATTCTTGATTTAAATGTTTTGAACAATAGGTGAAGACAACTAAACTACTGATTTATCAACTATAATAAATTTTTGCATCTCAGTTGATTCCATGAGTACGATCAGTCTCTTTGGAAATTAATGAAACTTTCAAGGAATTTCATAAGCAGATGTACTCACCAGATTGCTCTCATGTTTCTGCAGACCTGATCTCCTTCCTGAGTGGCATTAACACTCCTGCTCAGGATCAGAATCTAGCCAAGAAACTGAACCGACCTATAACACAAACTGAGCTTGAGGCTTCCTCAAATCTTTACAAAGCTGTAAAAGCCCACGTCCAGATGGCTTCCCAACTAATTTTTACAAAACCTTTTGGAAACAGCTGGCCCCATTCCTACTAGAGATTTTTGAGTCTTTTAATACAGGAATGCTTTCCAAAACCTTGAACCAGGTGTTTAGCTTGCTGGTCTTAAAAAAGGTTAAATACCCATTATTATGCAATTTATATTGCTTATCAGCTTATTAAATATTGACTTTAAACTGCTGACAAAGTTACTAGTCAGGCGCTTAGAAGCAGTTAGGCACTTATGCCCCTTTTCCACTGGCTCTATTTCAGAAGCCCTGCTCCACTTGGCCCGGCTTGGCTCGGCTCTGTAAAAAATGCATTGCGTTTCCACCGGCCAGTTTGGTCAGTAGCAGAGGAACGCCTCCTTGTGTTGTGTTTGTGTGTGTGTGTGTGTGGGTGGGGGAGTGAACAGGAGCTAAGCTTACGCCATCCACAAAAGCAGGGACTACTCCAAAACAGGGACCAAAAAAGCAGGGACTGGCCTCGAAAAAATGCCTGTGGAAACGTGCGCAAAGCAAACCAAGTAGAGTGGAGCCGGGACCTTTTGAGCCTGCTAACATTAATGCTGTCAAAATAAATCGCTTCCCATGCTTCTTATATCTATTTTAATGTATTCCAATTTTTCTCCTTTAAGCTTTTTTTCACAAGGTCAATAGTTTGATTCTGGATTTTATTTGGAGCAAGAAACCACCCAGGCTGCGCCATCAAGTCTTACAGAAGCCAAAACCTTTGGGTGGAATAACACAACCTAGCCTCTTGTACATCGACTGGGTAACTAATACAAGAAATCTAAACTATTAGGTTCAGTACAAGGAGAATGTATTCCCTCCATCAAATGTGCTTAAAGAATCAGACTCCGTGTGTGTAGATGCATATATAATGTGTACATGTATTTATTACCCCCACCAAGGAGGTTATGTTTTCTGGTAGGGTCTGTCTGCCTGTGCATAGGATTACTCAAAAAGTTATAAACGGATTTTCATGAACTTTTCAGGAAACGTCAAACATGGTACAAGGAACAAGTGATTAAATTTTGGTGGTGAGCTGGTCAAAGGTCTAGGTCACAGGTGATCCTGTGCTCTAACTCTGCAACCGTGTAACGTAGAATGTCAAACTACACAGCTAACACCTCATGGGTCAAGGATGATGCCTATTGATTTAAAGGTCACAGGTGACTCCTCTGTTAAAACCTTGTCTATGCTCCAGCAGGTGACCCAATTGTTATTTTGGCCAAGGAGGCAATGTTTTCAGTCGTGTTTGTTTGTCTGTCTGTTAACAAGATACCATATAAACTAATGACCAGATTTGGATGACATTTCCAGGAAATGTTGGGGTTCTCACATAAAAAAAAACAATTGATTCAAATTTTTATAATGATCCAGATCGTGATCCAAATCACGCTATTTTTTTTTATTGAAGCTATGGCCTTGGCGGTAGTTTGTGCTCCATGAGTGCTTCTAGTACATCTGTTTCTTTTCTTGTATCACTGATTTTACCCAGATTCTTTTGTTTATCTGTTTAATTAATTATTCTATTTGTTTGGTGGGGTATGTGCCAAGGTGGAGGGGTAAGCAGGGGAAAGTAGTGTATGGTTCTGATTTTAAATCAACAAATATTTAATTGTGTTGGATGGGTGTGAAGTAAAATGCGTATGTATCAAACGTCAGATCCCACCCTTCATCTTGTCCTCCAGATCTTCAGGATATTTGCTGTTGTCCTCTGAGGGAAGCTCGCTCTCTGTCTCCGTGCTGCTCAAGTCCACAGGAAACTCCTTCTTAGCCTTCTTGGAGACTGAACCCATCACTGACAAAGAGGAAGTGGAGGCAGAAGATGAAGAGGAGAAACTCTGAGCTCCTCCTCCACCTCCTCCCATACTGGAGGAACCCAGAGAGCTTTCAGCTGAAGAACAAACAACCGTAAGACCAGATGTCCTGAGGCCAGAATTGTTCTGACACAACCTGTTAGTGTCCTCACCCAGCAGCTCTTCGTCCTCCAGACTTCCTCCTCCTTTCTTCAGGTAGTGTTTGGAAAAGGCATGAGAGCAAAGCAGATCGCTGAGGCACGACGATGGCAGCTTCTGCTTCAGGTAGTGCAGCAGCTTCTTAGCTACCTCTCCGGGAACAGACAGACAGATAAGGGACGAGTCATCCAGTTCCAACTCCTGGACAGAGAGGACAGACCAGCTAAGCTGAGACCTGCTGCTCTGTCATTCTTCAGAATGACAGAGCTGTATGTACGGTAACAGAGAACTGTACGTAACCATTCAAGCATCAGTTCTCAGAACAGCCAATAAAAGCTGAACTGTCCGTAACTGTTAGGGAACTGTCTTTAAGAGTTACACAATTGTCTGTCACTGTGACAAAAGAGTCTATAACTGTTAGGTATTTTTGTATTCTACCTGCTCCTCCAGGCTCTGCTGCAGGATGCTGGCCACCTCTTGCTGCTGTTTGGACTCCAGCTTTTTGATGAAGAACAGAATTTCCCACCACTCAGCTCGGGTCAGCACCGCCAGCTCAGTATGCTGTCTCTGCGACAGGTATGGCAGTGAGTAGAGTCCGCCGGGAGGCTTGGAGAAGAACGTCTGACTTACTGAGGAGAATAGAGGCAGAGAGATTGGAGATTGGGGTGGTGTTAAAGTGGAATAGGAGGAACAGAAGGAGCTCAGATAGAGTTCAATGATAAAAAGTTACCTGTGGTGAGTTTGAGGGTCTCCGTCAGGGACAAGGCCTTCTCCTGCGTCTCCTTCTCAGACTGGCTACTGCTGCCACTGCCCAGGATCTCCACCATGTGCCAGTGGACCCAGTAGGTTCTGGCTAGGGAGTTCCAGTAGACCTGAACACAGCACAGAGTGATCCAGAATAACATCAATCTCCATAATTACCATTTTAGATCTTTGAGATAAAAACGGGAAGTGTTCCCTCACCTGAACAGGTGGAGATCCATCATTGCTGTAACGAAACTCTCCTTCATCTCCAGCGCTCACCTCCTCATAGTCTTCCAACATACGAACAATCATGCCACTCTTCAGATTGTCTTGAACATACTCCACATAGGCTGAGCGGCTGGCAAAATCGGAGCGCGTTTTGAATCCATTTCCAGTCTTCTTCTTTGCTGGTGTGGCGATGCCCACTGTGACAGAGGAGCTGCTGGTAAGAGTGACAGGTGAGGTACAGAATCGAGGCTGGAAAATGGACCTGAGAACTGGCCGCGGCAGCTCCTCTTCCTCATTCTGCTCTTCCCCACAGGCTCCGCCTCCTTCGTGGTGGTTGGTTGACTCGTCAGGCGGCCTTCGATTCCGGTCCCAGCCCATTACTCGAACCAGCTCTGAGATCAGGTTTGCCATGGCCATGGTGAACTCAAACTCTCGCTGGATTCGAAGGACTTCAGTCTGTTGGGAGGAGCTTGAAGATGATAAGGCAGGGGCGGGGCTAACATCTTGCCTGTCAGAGCTCGACTCCGCCCCCGCTGTGTTGAGTTTGTCCATCAAAGACGTGACACACAGGTAACGTTTCACCAGAGAGAAGAGCAGCTTCCCAGGAATCTGAGCAGAACAAGACCACAATTAGACCCAATCTAAAGGACTAAGAGAGGATGTCTAGGTCTGTTAGGTTGGTTCCAGACTATATAGTCAGCTGGTCGAACGCCGTTTACCCGAGCCAGGTACAGTTTACCTGAGGCAGGTGGATCCCCTCAAAGGAGATGCCGTGCTCCTCAGAGGATGTAGTTTCAGCAAACAGCTCCAGCAGAGTGAAGCGGTTGTCAAAGTCCATGTGCTGTTCGATGCCGTCCTGTTGACTGAGCGACAGCAGAACATAGGCCCGGCTGCCTGCAGAGACAGAGAATCACACCAGTCATCACCTGACCAGAACTAGGATGGGGCTCTTAAACAGAATCCAATCAGAGCTCAGTGAATTTAAAAGCAGCAATCTGAACAATGCATTTAAAGACACAAAAAGTCTTCAGGACACCTGATTATCCTGAGGCAATCAGTGACTGTGACACTTTTCAGATATGATAATTTGATTTTTTTGTGTTGCTGTAGATGTCAGATTTCTTAATGTATATTAGTCAAGATCGACCTGGTAAAACAGTATGAGGCAAATTAACAGTACAGACACTTAAATGCGATCAACGACAAAAACGACAGAAAGTAAGCATGCTTAATGACATAGATGACAGAAAACATAATGTTATGCATATAACTACTGTTCCCTGAAGGAGAGGAACGAGGTACAACACATGTACTATGGGATATCACGCTCCCGCGTGTCCTGGCTGAAGACACCTTTAATCACGCCTTTAGGCAAATGACGTGATGACGACAAGTGACAGGCCCCGCCTGCACTATGTAAACGTCCGTCATCACAGTCATTCCTCAGTTCAATAGCCGCTCTTCACCGAGCCCGGCTGAGCAGCGGGGCAGCCATGTGTTGTACCTCGTTCCTCTCCTTCAGGGAACAGTAGTTATATGCATAACATTACGTTCCCTTTCAGTCGATTCACTC
>NC_051451.1:5415119-5432113 GCF_001649575.2 Kryptolebias marmoratus | reverse complement strand
GCTTCGCGGGCAGGCACACTTACCAGCAGGCAGCAGTGGCTAACACCAACAAAAGCAGTTAAGCTAATTCCGAGAAGCCTTGCGAAACACAGAACTAACTAGCAGCAGCTAGCTAGCCTGACTCGGAGAGGTGTTCTTAGCGAGGTGAAGAGTGTAAGAACTGAGGAATGACTGTGATGACGGACGGTTACATAGTGCAGGCGGGGCCTGTCACTTGTCGTCATCACGTCATTTGACTAAAGGCGTGATTAAAGGTGTCTTCAGCCAGGACACGCGGGAGCGTGATATCCCATAGTACATATGTTGTACCGAGTGAATCGACTGAAAGGGAACCCATAGTACATGTGTTGTACCGAGTGAATCGACTGAAAGGGAACTAAATGCAGAACAGTTTTCTGTCAATGCATAATTACAATCTTCATGTATCGGACACAGAGCCATCAACCGGCGTCTCCAGTCATTAAGAATCACATAAACATTTCTGTAATGTTATTTGCCTTGCTGCTGAAGCTGCTGACAAAAGTTCAGTCAACTCTTAGTGGACTGATATGTTCAGCAACTACAGCAACATCAGCATATAACAGCACACATTCATTCATACAGTAACCGACATTGGTCATTTGATTAAACAATGAAAAACTAAACAGACTCTCTGTCTTGGAAAGGTGTAGCCAGGATTTTCCCCAAAAAAGAGGCTAAGCCCGGTGGTAGGTGGCTGTTTGCCGGCCGATCGTCGGCCGACCGTGATTTAGTAAAAAAAAAAAAATTAAAGTTGACAGGAAAGTTGAAAATATGGCTATTTATTATGTGATATACTGTAAAACTACAGTTTTACAAAAAGGCACTTTTGAAATACTTTTTTATACAAAAATACAATTACAATAAATACTAATTGTTTGCACCTAATTTGAATCCTAATTTAGGTCACATTTACAAATAAATTAAATTAACATAAATGAAAAACTGCAAACAAAGCACCAACACACGACTCACGTCAAGGCCAATGAGTAACAACAGAGAATACAGTACAGCATCTCTCTACTCTGCTTTTTGCGGCACAGGCTGCATGTTGGATCACTACATGTAACAAAACAAATCATATCTAATGATATGATAATTTTACTGGTAAACTAGGATAAATTAGCACGCGTCATATTAATATTTTCACTAAGCACTAAACATTTGACCTAATATGGTAAATATTAGGTCTTGTAAAGCCACCCGCTGAATTTTAGCTCAACTAACCATTTTTGGTTAAACCCGATAATGTTTATTGCTGTGGCTTCAGCGACCTACTAATTCCAGGTAGCTGAAGGAGGCTCGGCCTCAGGGCTCATTAGAGTCACGCAGCTCCACGCTGATACCGGTGAACCAGCTCCGCTAGAGCACCGTAACTGTCCATTATGAACGGAGCATGGCGCGCCCCAAGTTATAAAAGGTTCACAACGTGACACCGCGCAGGGGCAGGTACAGCGCGATTGCGTAACTGTTGGCGCGTAGTAAAATAGATAAAGGTAGCAGTTTTGGGGATGCGGGTGGAAAAAAACGAGTATAAAAAAATGACATATTTAAAATTAATCAAGCGACGCTTAGTCTAGCGGCCCGCCAGACTTATAAAACACTGGAGGAAATCCTGTGTAGAGATTAGCTAATGCAGTGTTCTTTCATGATGGTTTGTTTTTGAGAAAGATTTGGTTCAGAAACCTGAAAAAATGAACAACTGCTTCTCATTTGGTTAGCCCTTTGCATAGCCAAATGAGTTGGTATTAAAGAGTTCAACTATAAGAGACACTAAGTGTTTGACTTTCCTAGATGTCCCTAAATGTTGACTGCAAATTTTGACTGACCCGGAATGTAGCATTATCCACCTTGTATGGTGTTTGTGTTTCCCAGCTGACCCTGAATGTAGCATTATTTACCTTGCATGGTGTTTCTGTCCCTACTGACCCTGATAGCACGTTTTTTGACCTGCATGGTGTGTTTCCCAGCTGATCCTAAATGTAGCATTAATTGACCTGATTTTTGTATTTCCCAGGTGCTCCTGAATGTAACGTTATTTAACCTGCATGGTATTTGTGTTTCACAACTGACCCTGAATGTAGCAATTTTTTTGTGTTTGTGTACCTGCATCATGCGAGGCCAGCGCACGCAGCATCTTGCCAGCACTGCGTCTCGTCTGCGTCTCCTTGTTGCACAATAGCTCCATCAGCAGGTTCAGGGCACCTGTCTCCTTAAAGACGCCAACCAGAGAGCCAATGCTGGCATACGCGCTCAGCACGTGGATAGTGTGCATTATGTTGATTGAGAAGTCTCTCTTCTTGGCCATCTGCTTCCGGGCTCGACACACCAGGTTCTTTACGTCCTGCTTCATGTCTGACAGCTCCACCTCGTCAAAGGTGACATCTGCTGGGAATTCACCACTGCTGCTAGCGCCTCCATCCGTTGCGTCACCTCCCTGCTGCTGCTCCTGCTGTTGCAGGGGGCGCTGTGAGTCTGTCTTCCTCTTGCCTAGCAGCATGGGACAGTTGGCATACACATCCTCCATAGACATCCACATCAGAATGTTCTCAGGTTTACTTTCTCCGGATGTGGAGCCGCCAGAACCGCTCACTCCAGAGCTACCACTGCCTGCTCCGCTTATCTCATTGGCTCCGCCCCCAGAGCTGGAACCATCGTCAATAGTAACCAGGCACCAGCGAATCAGATACTCCGTCTGCCCGTCATGGGTGCGACGTTGGCGGATCAGCTCCTCGGGGTACGCTTGTAGCTTCGGGCCAAGCTGGACCAGCAGGTTCCCATTGCGGCGTTCTCCCACCATGGTTACTATGGGGAAGACAAAGGAGATGTTAAAGAAAAACTGCTGTTGGTCACTACAAAGACAAGATGGAAAAAAACAGAAGACCAGGTGATGGTAGCTATGGAGACAACAGAGGAAACATTAAAGATTAAATGCTGTTGGACACTATTAAGTTGAGGGAGACACATTAAAAATGAGCTATCTCTGGTTGCTATGGCGACAAGAAAGAGACATTAAAGAAGACCTGCTGTTGGTTGCTATGGAGATAACAGAGGAGACATTAAAGAAGACCTGCTGTTGGTCGCTATTGAGGCAAGAGAGAGACAATAAAAAGGGACCTGGTGTTGGTTGCTATTGGGATGCGAGAGGAGACTTTCAAGTAGACCTGCTGTTGATTGCTATGGAGACAAGAAAGAAGACATTAAAGGACACCCGCTGTTTGTTGCCATTCAGATGAGCAAGAGACATGCAAAAGAGACCTATTGTTAAAATGGACGTGCCATTGGTCGCTGTTGAGATGAGACACTAAAAAAAAGACATGCTGGTGGTTGCTATAGAGATGAGAAGAAGACACTAAAAGAGGTCTGTTGCTGGTTGCTTTGGAGACAAAAAAAGACCTGTTCATGGTTACTATGGAGATGAGAGAAGAAATAAAAAGAGAACCACTGCTGGTTGCTATGCAGACAAAAGAGGGGAGAGACATTTCAGATGACCTGCTATTGTTTACAGGTCTCAGAAGAAAACAATCAAAACCATATGGATTTAAACCTTTAAGAGGAATCATATCTTCTTCAGTCGTTTTTAATAAACTCGATTAAAAAAGGCATCTTCATAGCAACTAACAGCAGGTCTTCTTTAATGTCTAAAGTGGTCTTTCATCAGGACCTGGTCTAATATGACCTGGGTATCAAAAAGCAGTGAAATATTAATTAAATTTGACGAATCAGGTCTAACTGAACTAGTTCCGGTTTGCTTTTTCTTCAAACAGCACGTGCAACTGTGCACGTTATTGAAACAGCCACGTCTCCATTTCCTTATTAACCAGCTGTTTGACTAGTCAACACAACTGAAACCGGGCCAGCGGACTCGATTTCGGAACCAGTAGGTTTTAGGTCACGTTGACCAGAACAAGTAGGAACTGAAGTTGGTATGTTTTCCGAGACTTCTGTCGGAGATTTGGGTATTTCCGTGAAACTTCGGCGCTGCTGTCACTTGTTGCAACTGTTCTGCTCTGACTCAGACTTGAACTCAAACAGAAACCGGACCGTGTTCGGTCAGGATGACTCACTGTGGGTGGGTGTGTAAGTAACGGTTTGAGAAGGAATGTAAGACGTTGTAAAGGAAACCTCTGAACTTTTCCCCGCTTGGCTCATGGTTTCTTACGATTCCGTTATTCCCTAATTTAGCCATTTATTGAACGGAGTTTGGTGGGACGGACTGTGAGCGCGAAGGAGCTGCGACGGGGCCTGCCGCTCCGCCCCGGTGTCCTAGCGGCTCCGCTGACGCACAGTCCGGCCCGGTGTTTCGGTTTCCCGCCTCACCTGCCGTGTCGCAGACCTTCACCCGCTCATGCAGTTTTCCTTTCCGCCTTAACGTTCCGTTTCCCACCCTGGTTCTGTGAGTTCGGTCGCGTTTCGCCACAGGTCCGATCTTGATGCGCATTTGCGCACTGTAACAGGAATCACGTGACTGATAACTCTTCTTCTACTTTTCCTGTGGGTTTAGGAGCTGATTTCAGTACAGAGCGCCCCCTCCTGTTCAGAACTTCGGAAAAGCAGCAGAATGTAAAAAAACTGATTCCACGTTCGTTTGTTTGTTTGTTTGTTTGTTTGTTTGTTTATTTATTTATTTATTTATTTATTTATTTATGTTAGTAATGTCATTACTTCATTTTTATTTTTTTTCTTGTTTTCTTTTTCATTTAGTTTTTGCCTGTCTCTCTGAGCCTAATAGTTTTACCAACATAAAACTTTCCAGCAAATGAAAATAAATGTTATTTCTCCAGGGCTGTTCAGCTTTGAGTTGCAAATAAAAAGGCTCCAACACACAAGTACATGTGTACATGTTAGACTGCAACAGTATTCAGAGTGTTCGCATTATTTTGTAAAAATACCCTTAATACCCTCAATCTGTCTGTGGTGTCTGCAACTTTTTAAATCTGCTGATTTTATATTTACAACGCTATAAAATTGGGAATAAAAACCTTTACCTAATTATATATATATATATATATATATATATATATATATATAATGATATTTTTCCTTTTTTAGCTTTTTCTGTCTTCAGGGGTCTCCTCAAGCAAACTTATATGACAGATTTCACAAACTCTCATGGGCAATCCCCTTCACTTTAGGCTTGGGTTCTCTACCAGAGGGCTGGCAGCTTGAGGTTTTTGCACAGTAGCTGTTCTGGGCTTTGCTGCCCAGTAAATGTCTTGTTCCAGTAGCCCATTTTTATTCCGAATGTCCTGGTTCCCCAACATCTGACATGAAATGTCATCTTCTAGAATTGCGCCGCTCAAGGTGGCTGCATGTTAGAGTAGCTCTGTTACATTAATTCTGAGATATTGCTTTTGAAAATTTTAATTCCTTCTTTTTCTACTTGTAAATCACTATTTTTGAAAGATTATTTCCTCTGGTATCGGATGCTGTGCAGCTACAAGGATTTTTTTACTGAAATCTTTTACTTTTGGACATCTTGTTATGATGCGTAACCATAACAACAAGGTGGCTTTTTTTCACTATCAGGAGCAGCTGATTAACATCTTTTACTCTTCAGTGTTGAACGTGAAGAACTCTGAAGTCAATTCATGGCCAGAACCAAGCACTAAATCCAACGGAGGTAAAGCTCCCAGGAAGCAGCTGGCCACCAAAGCTGCCCACTGGAGTGCCTCGGCCACCAGCCGAGTGAAGAAGCCTCACCTCTACAGGATTGGTACCGTGGCTCTCAGGGAGATCCACCACTACCAGAAGTCCACCAAGCTGCTCATCCAGAAGCTACCCTTTCAGCAACTGGTCTGGGAGATCACCCAGGAGTTCAAGACTGACCTGTGCTTCCAGAGCTCGGCCGTCATGGCTCTGGAGGAGGCCAGCGAGGTTCACCTGGTGGGGCTCTTTGAGGATGCCAGGATCAAGGACACATCGGGATAGACCGCTATAAGAGATTCTTCCTGCCCACTGCTATCAGCAACTATACCAACTTTTTAACAAAACCAGGATAATGAGCTACAACAACATTTAATTTCCCTTTGGGATTATTAAAGTATTTTTGAATTGAATGGATCTTGTCAATCCAGGTGACATCTGAGCCTGCATGGCAATGTGTCTCGCTCATTATGTAAGCGAGGCTGGCACCGGGGTTTGAACCCTGAACCCCTGATTCTCCCTGGATTGAAGGACAGCACAGAGGCACAAATCATGGCAGAACAAGAGCAACAGAAGCCAGAATCTACCATACCAGACAGGATCCAAGATGCAGGCTGTGCAAAGATGCAAGTTAGGGACATTTTAGAGTTATCAATGAACCTAACATGCATTTTTTTGGTCTGTGTGAGGAAACAGGAGTTCCTAGAGAAAACCCACATGTGCACTGGGAGAACATATAAACTCCACGAAGAAGGGCCTCAGAAGGGAGGAGAACCGCCGACCTTCTTGCTGTGAGGAGACAGCTGTAGCAACTGCAAATGTTCATGTATCACGTTTCTGTCATAGTTTTGTTAGTTAAAATCACTTTTCTGGTTCTGTGTTTGAGTATTTAGAACACACACACACACATATATTATTTATTTATACATAGAAATAAATAGACTTTTATATTTAAAAAATAAAACATCTAGCTCGCCCCTATTTGTTCCACATGGGCTGTTCCACTTTCATTTCAAGCTCAGGTCTTCTACCAGAGGCCTGGAAGCTTGACGGTTCTGTTCAGTATCTTATCTGTTCCTAGGACTGCGCTCTTCTGGATCTCTGAGGTTGTTCCTGGGATCTGTTGGAGCCACTCTTCCAGTTTGGGGGTCACAGTACCAAGTGCTCTAATGACTACTGACACCACTGAGGCCTTGACTCTCACGACTACTTACTCTAAAACAATCCTCTGATGAAGAAGGGAGAATGATGATGACAGCATGTCTGCAGTGGTGTTTCCTAAGCAGCAGAGGGCGCTGATGCTTCATGTCTATCTGTTTTTAGTGATCAGAAAAACTATTCTTATCCCTTGAACTTTTCCACCAATTTGTATTTTACTGGGATTTTCTGTGACGGATTAACACAAAGTAGTGCATAATTGTGAAGTTTTTATCTGAAAAGTGTTGTGTGCTTTAGTATTCACCCCTCTGAGTCAGTACTTTGTAGAACCACCTTTGACTGCAGTTCCAGATGCAGTTATTTTATGGTTTGTCTCTCTCAGCTTTGCACACTGGACACTAACATTTTTGCTCTTTCTTCCTTATAAACCAGCTGCAGCTCAGTCAGATTGGGTGGAGAGCGTCTGTGAACAGCAGTTTGTAAGTCTCACCACAGATTCTCAGTTGGATTTAGGTTCTGGACTTTTATCTGACCCGTTCTATTGTAGCTCTGGTTGGATGTTTCGGGTCGTAGTCCTGCTGGAACATGAACCTCCGCCTCAGTCTCAGGTCTTTTACAGCCTCTAACAGGTTTTCTTCTAGGACTGCCCTGTATTTAGCTCCATCCATCTTCTTATCAATTCTGACCAGCTTCACTGTCCCTGCTGAAGAGAAGCATCCCCACAGCACGATGCTGCCACCACTATGTTTCACAGTGGGAATGGTGTGGTCAGAGTGATGTCGGTGTTAGGTTTCTTCCCCATGTTTGCAGTGTCACTACATGGCTTGTCACGCTTCCATACAGGCCAGATTTGTGGAGAATATAAATAATACTTGTCCTGTGGACAGACTGTCCCACCTGAGCTGCCTAAAGAAACAAAAGCAGTGTCTCCACCGGATGAGGGATCTGAGATGTTTCCATCTCATCAGCTGTTTGGAGCTCTGAGGGGCTTTAGGACCATGGAGAAGGTCTCTGATGAATCCAAACTAAATACGCGCACCTCCTCGGTATTCAGCTCACATTCCTCCTCCTCTTCCTTTGGTCTGGAAACTCACAGCAGCTGATGTGCTCTCCTCCTCCTCGTCCTCCTCCTCTTTTCCAACTCTTCTCCGCAGGAGAGTCATCCTCCAGCCTCGTAGACTCCTGTCCACCTTCTGTCCACCTCCTGGCTGCCTGCCTCGCTCCTCTCTCGGCTCCTTTGTGCCTCGGAGCTCCGGGGCTTCTCAGTTGGACTCTGTCGGTTCTGTGTCCGGTTCATAACGCTCTGAGGACGGCCAGAGGACGGAGGAGCCCCCCGGACGAATGGACGAAGCTCTCATGTCTCACCTTGGGAGGCGAGTGTGTTTGTGTGCGTGAAGTGCGCGCGCGCGCGTGTGTGTGAGAGAGAGAGAGAAAGAGAGAGAGAGAGAGAGAGAGAGAGAGAGCAGCGGGATGACGTCAGAGCCGGTGTGGGTATTCAGGTTTGATTAGGAGCTTTTATCATGTTTATATGTCTATCTGCGGGCGGCAAAGAAGCGCGCACGCGCGCATGCTTGTGTGCATGGGGGTTGATTTCCAGGCGGCTTTGAAGCTCAGCGGTTTATGAATGTATTCAGGATTATCAGACTTGGATGAAGTGAAGCCGCATACAGAAAATCACTCAAAGATCAGAATAAAATGAAGAAAATCTGATAAAACTGACTGAACAGAAACACTCCATACATCCAAACACACACAGCTGTCACTCTGAGGGGAAATAAAAACAACTACATATCTGCAGAGATGTTAAAGCTTCCAAAGCAGATCCAACATCCATCAAATTTACTCTCTGAAGCCCAACATGAATGTAAGACGTTGTAATAATCTAGATGTGACAGAGACAGACTCTTATTTTGAAGAGCATCTAAGAGCTTTATTTTGAAACTCCAGGTTCAACCTCTTCTCTTCTTCTCTTTGTTTTTTTCTGACTTTAAACCCCTCCTGAGCATAAAAGGTCTGATTAGAGATGACATGAAGTCTGAGATTCTACAGGATCTATGGGGGCGGCCATGATGGAAACATAGGAGGAAGAAAAGCTTGCTGGGTAATATAAAAACCAGGGATAAAGAAACTGCTGAGTCACTGGTTGCTATGGTGATTTTAGCCTTTTTAAGAAACAAAAAGGGGGAGGGGCATCAGACAGCAGCACTTTAGGCAGAAACACAGAGTAAAAAGTAAGCCTCTGTGTGAAAACTGTAAGTCGGATCAAAAACCTTCTTGACCCGTAAGCAAAAGGTTCTGATGGTTCCATACGTTCAATTTATGTTTCTACAAGGTTTCATGGAGGAGATATGACAAGTTAAAAAAAGCCTTCACTTCCTGTTTGGAAGTGAAAATGCTGAGCTTAGATTAAATGAAAGTCAATGGCAGTTTGGGTGTGTGCACTCTGACCTCTAAAGGATTTGAGAGAAAACCATCAGTCCTAGTTTGTTTGTAAAAATGTTGGAAAGTTCAAAAGTATTACAAAAAGTTGCAAAATCACCAACAATCCTCCAACTTAAACTGTGATTGTATAAAAACTGATAAAGATCTGAAAACACCATTTCAGTCATGTAAAGTCCAACTTTCTGTGATTTCTTTAAACTTTGAAAGATGATTCTGCTGTGAAGTCTGTCTGAGATGTAGAGCTCCAAACAGGACTGGATTTTACCGCTCACAGTAACTAAATACTATTGATGGTAATGGGGACTTTTTCAGTTTTAATGAATTTAATCTCTATTGTTTGATGTTCTGCAACCAACAGTTAGATCTCACTGTTCCTGATTGAGACGCAGGTTTTGATGTGTTTTTGTTTGGGATTTTTACAAAGCTGTGGGAGGAGCAGAGACTAAAATCATAATGGAAACAGAAGAATAATGGGTAAAACTGACTGCTTCAGTCATTATGTATTGAAAAAGTATTAATTACCAGATCCAAATGTTCTCTTGTAGGCAGAAGAAGTGAGAAAAACACATATAATTAAAAAAAAAAAAAAAAAACCAGTTAATTGTACTTATTTCCAGCGTAGGTACATTGGTTTACTTTACAGTTGTGGTCAGAAAAATTTGAAACAAGCAGAGTTTTAAGTTTTAATCTTTAGGAACTTATAAAACATTTTAAATTTGTTTACCAAACAAACTTGATCTGAGTTTTAAACTTTACGTCTAATGTACTTTTGTAAAAATGAGCTCAGAGATCTGACTCTGAAGGAGGAGTCTGAAACCATCGTGTTTATTCTTTGTTTTTCAGGAGAGTTCAGTCCCCTCCCCTGACCTCTGACCTGTGTGAGGAATACCTCTGAAGAGAGACATGCAGGGAGGAGCAGAGGAGGAGGCTGAAACTCTCTCATTGAGAGGAGGAGCAGGAGGAGGAAACTCCCGCAGAACCAACTGCCTCATTAACACCCACAGTTTGGGGGTGGAGCCTCAGAAGGGTCACCTGTTGTTCCAGGGCCACATGGTGAGCGCGTCCCCTCAGCAGGAGCACAGCGGGACTCAACCTCAGCTCCTGAACCCCAGGGCTCTCCTCCCCCACCATGTGGTACCAGAGTCCACCCTGGGACCCGGCTCTGGCCTCCTCCTGTACCCCGACAGCGTCCTGCAGGTGTGGGGGGAGGCCGGGGGAGGAGACTGTTGTGAGACCACCTTCATTGAAGGGCACGGCCTGGAAGTCTTCTCCTCCTCCACAAAGGAGGTGCTGCTGTTTTCTGATGGGAAGTTTCTGGAGTTTTCAGGAGAGGACGGAAAGATTCCCTCGCTGTCGTACAACATTGATGATGACGACGACTTCCAGGAGCTTGAGGTGAGGTCAGGAGGTCAGGAAGTAGAACCTTTTCTGAGAACTGGGGATGTTTAATCAAAATGTAAACATGAAGGAGTAATAGTCAACAAAACAAAAAGTTGAACTGTCCACGTTTTACAGTTGGAAGTGTATCATTATGGCAAAGCTCTGCATTGCGCTCTCTGCGCTGCTATGAAGGAACATGTTACTCTCCACTTCTAAATGGGTTTTTATATTTATTTTTCTTCCATTAACTTTAGTGAGGCCTAAAAGGAAGAGTACACCTGTATAATATTTACAGTAGGATTCAAAAGTATTTGTCTCTCTTGGTATTATGGTACCTGGAACTTATTTGGATTTATATTTTGTTTAAAAAAAAGAATTCTACAAATATACTTCAGATGAAGTTAAATGAGGGGGAAAATTGTTTTAAATAATTCTAAAAACTTTAAAACTAAAAAAATGGTGGTTGCTTATGTGTTCAGTCCTTGAATCTCAATACTTTGTGTCTCCACCTTCTGCATCAGTTCTAGCATCAGGTCTCTTCAGGACCGTCTCCATGATCTTGGTCCATCTAATTTGGATCTTCTGTCCTTTCTTCAGGACCAAACTGCTGCAGCTCCTTCAGGTTAAATGGCTGTTGCTTGTGTCCAACACTCTTTAAATCAAACCACAGATCCTCACTTGGACTGAGGTCTGGGCTTTGATTGGCCAGTCCAGGACCTTTAACTGGTTCTCCTTAAACCAGTGGAGTGTTTTTTAGCAGAGTGTTTAGTCTCATTGCCCTGCTAGAACATGGACCTCTGTCCCAGTCTCAGATTTCTGGGACACATAAACAAGTTTATCATGAATTTCTTTTAATTTTGCTTCATACATTTTTTTTTTTAACTTTGACCAATTTTCAGATCCCTGCTGTTGAAAAACATCCCCACAGTATGCTTCACTGTATCTGCCACCACCATGCTTCACTGAAGGGATGGTGTTCTCAGCATATTGAGAGGTGGTCGATTTACCTGACTTTGTCTCTGACCTGTGTGGAGAGTTCCTTAGTCTTAGTGATGTTTCTAGCTTGGGGTTAGCCTTTACTGCTTACAGGTGGTGATTCTGGGGACTGTCAGAACAGGTGTTTATATACTGAGCTCATCTGACGCTTAGATTGCTCACAGGTGGCTCTTATTGAACTAATTATGTGGCTTCTGAACACAGTGGTTGGGACTTCAAAGCAAAGGACCTGAATACATATGCACGCACCACATTTCAGTTTTATATATTTTTTTTTATTTAAAACAAAATTCCCCCTCATTTAACTACATAAATTTCAATTATTTTTAGAGAATTATGGATTTTAATCAAATTTCAATGAAATTCCAGGTTGTAAGGCAATAAAATAGAAAGAGGGGTTAATACTTTTGCAACCTAGTGGCATTTTAAGTTACTATGGTGATATAATTTGCCAAAAACAAGACAATAGGGAATCATTTTTGCAATGTTTCAACATGCTTTCAGCTAGAAACACCATTTAAGTACTCTACGGGTCAGAGAACATTGGTCTGTCACCAACTTATTCAACTTTTTGGTATTTTTTTACCAGTTTTGTAAAATCACAGTTGAAGTTTTATAAAGTTTTTGACCAATTTATGGGTTTTATACAAAATACAGACCATGACACAAACATTTTTTTTTTTTTTAACAAAGGAGGTTTTGTTTTCGATA
This sequence comes from Kryptolebias marmoratus, assembly GCF_001649575.2. Lineage (NCBI taxonomy): Eukaryota > Metazoa > Chordata > Actinopteri > Cyprinodontiformes > Rivulidae > Kryptolebias > Kryptolebias marmoratus. The sequence continues at coordinate 5,419,762 of NC_051451.1, read as the reverse complement.
GCATATAGCATATGATTAGATTTTGGTGGTGATCGGGTCACGATACGGATTCAGGAATGTTTTAAAGAATTCTAAGCGGGCAGCGACCCTATGGCATTGACGGAGGTTTGCGCTCTCAGACTGCATCTAGTTTCTAAAGTTTTTGCGTAGCTACAGCACTTTTGGTTTTCTTTTAAATATTTCTAAAGGGCAGAGAGTACCAATATACTGTAGGCTCTGAAAGGGTTGCAATTCAAATCAACTTTGATTTTCCTTTCAAAATGAAAACTATTGGGTGTTTTTAACTTGTTTTATCTCCTAACTAAAACGCGGTAAAACCTGAAAATCTTCAAGTACCGTAACCACTGGAGCTTCCTGTCGCTCGTGATTCAAGAATGTTTTCAATTCAACTTGCAGTTTTCACACAGCAAATGTTTGTTTGAGACTTTCTCTTTAGTCTATGTCTCTGTTTTTTAAAATGCAGTTATTGTCTGCCCCTCCATCTCTGCCCTCCTTTAAAGGTGGGAATCACCATGGCAACCAGTGACTCAGCAGATTCTCAGCAGTGCCTACTACTTGCAGCAAACTTTTCCAATGTCAACTAAAAAAAAGCCATAATAGTTGTCAAAATATGCGATTTTTCACTGTTTTTGAATTGAACTTTTTGCATATGTGTATCATCTATGATAAAAAAATAACCACTGAATACACATCATTCACTACCAAAAGTCTACTTTATAATTTGCAATAAATGAGTGAAATTAGAAGTCCTATTTTGTTGTCAACAATTACAAGTCACTTGTTTACATTCAAACATTGACAAGTACACTCTGACAGTCTTGGCGCGTGACAGTAAAATAATCCCCGGATGTAGACAGTGTCAGAGCGAGAACAGTGAAGTCAGAGATGCCAGGTTGACAGAAAAAAGGTAAAGTTCGTCTTTGTCTTTTAAAAAAATGGCAAATAAAACCAGTGAGGATGAGAGTCGACAGAAGTAGAGTAATATTGGGAGAGAAATTTCATGAAAACCCTGATGAGTTTGAGTTACATTAACCCCCAAACAATCAATTAATGCTGTAGAAATTGTGTTAGAAATTTATAAAAAATCGTGTAATTTGACAGCTCTTATGGTTTTAATCAGGTTGACTTAAAATGTTTTCAGTTGTAGAAGTACATCCAATAAATATTTTTCATTAAAATCCACCCAGTGGTTCAGTAGGTATTTTGCTGATTCCTAAAAATATAAAAATAAAATAATTGGACTCCTATTCTGTAGTTGGAGATGTTTATTGTCCCATCCAGGGAGCTTTCTCAATTCAAAACCTGAGAGTTTAGAGCAGTGGTCTCCAATCCTGGTCCTCGAACATTTTGGTCCTCAAAAGTGGGTGTCCCTTATCCTTGAGGTGTAGGTGAACAGCTGAGTCCTGTCCTGAAGATGTGGCCCTCTTGTTTTGAGCCATGTTTTTGTGGAGAGGCTGTTTAGTTTCTTAGTGTCTCAGAGTCCTGTTGGGTTTGAAATGTACCAGGATGTTGTGTTTGGAGAAAATACTTCTGAGTTTCTCAGATACTCCAGCAACATAAGAGATGACAATATTTTGTGTTTGGGTTTTCTTCTCCTTTATGTTCTGTGACGTATTTTCTAGATTTCCTGACTGATTTGACAAAAGCCCAGTTAGGATATCTACATTTTTGGAGATCTTTTTTTATATGTTTTTGTTCCTTTTCTCTCCTGTCCTTGTGGGGATGTGTTCAGCCCAATGTAGTAGAGTTCTGATGACAGTGAGTTTGTGTTCCAGTGGGTGGTGAGAGTCAAACCAAAGGTACTGATCTGTGTGGGCCGGTTTCCTGTTAATCTCAATGTTGAGGCTGTCCTCTCTTTCCATGTGCACCAAACGGTCCAGAAAAGGCAGCTTGTTGTTGTTCGCATCCTCGCTGGTGAACTTGATGTTGTTGTCACCAGAGTTTATTTGTGTGGTGAAAGCTTTTACTTCCTTAGCTTGGATTTTGACACAGGTATTGTCCACATATCTGAGCCTCAGTGTTGTTCCCTCAGAGGAGTTCAGAGGTCTCTTTTCCACTTCCTGAAGAGATTGACCACAGTCTGTGACATTTGATATTCCATGGCACAACCATGCTTCTGTCATTATACTGGAAATAAGTGGTGGAACGGCAGAGGTTCAGTAGGGTACAGATCTGGTCTGGGGTGAAGTTGGTCCTGTTGTTTAAGTCATTGTGTTGTTGAAGTCGTTTTCTGGTGGTTTCCACTGCTTCTGATGTGGGTATGCAAGTGAAAAAGAAAAGTGATGTCAAATGAAACAAGGGTTTCTCCCTGATCCAGCTTTAAATGTTGAACTTTGTTAGCAAAATCAGTAGAGTTTTCTATGTGGTGTGGTGTATTTTCTGCAAGAGGAGCGAAAAGATCATCAATATGTTTTGCAATAATATTTGCAATAATATTAAACTAGTTACAAGTTCTGAACTCCACACTCTCCAGTTTTAAACTGAGAAAGCTCCCCAGATTGGAACTACAGTTGTTTTTTGTTTTGTTTGTTTTGGATCCACCATGTCTTGAATGACTAAGAATCTACAGTATAACAGCATTTTGCTGATAGACAAATGTACACACAAACACAGAGGAAATCCCATTAATATTCTCCTTTCATGGCAGCAGGTGATAAAATGTATTTGTGAACTCTATTATGATAGTTCAAGATAAAACTATGTTGAAGTACTAAGTGTTCAAAGACCGCCAAATGTTTTTTTTTCCAATTTATTTCTTGAATGAGTCACTATTCTATCCTATGCTGTGTTTTGAGTGTTGTGTTTGTTAAACTACATTGCCATGGTAACTCAAAACGCCACTAATAATAAAATCATAGATGTTGTGACTGCATGATGCATGTATTGTGTGGGTGCCTTCTTCTGTTCAGACTGGATTAAAGTTAACAGAAGAAAACTAAAGAATGAAGCCCGTTTAGAGGTGGCAGCATATCGCTCTCTGTGTGTTGCTATCGAGGCAACTGTAGGTCAGTTGGAGTTTTCTTTCTCCTTGATTTTCTTTTAGTTGAATTTTTATGAGTGAAGAAAGTTTTCTTCTCTGCTGCCTCCTGCATTCAGCTTTTGGTTCCTCTTCATCCTTTTCCTCCTCTGTGACCGAAACCTCGGTTTTATCAACAACACATGAAAACAAAGTTCATTTTAAAAAATGTTTTACAGAAACAGTAACGTTGCATCATGATTTGTTCCTGTTACATCAGCTCAGTATTCAGATGTTTTCCTGAGAAGTTCTTCTCATTAGTAGAACTTTAAAAACAGTCAGTCTTTTATTTTTTCCCAAATCTTTTGTCATATAATTAATTATGTCCAGTAATAAAAAAATAGTAACAGTTCCACAACTGAAATCATTGCCTTTATGTTCTGTGTGTTTGATCAGAGTAATTACTCCAGTGGATCTGAGAGTGAGGATGCTTTCCTTCTGATGCCTCCTAGAGATCACCTTGGTCTCAGCATCTTTTCCATGCTCTGCTGCTTCTGGCCACTCGGCATCGCTGCCTTCTACCTGTCCCACGAGGTGAGGTCCTGGTTTATTCGCTGTTCAGAAACTCTATACCCATACAGCCCAATATCAGAGAAAGGCTGTGCGTTAAAGAAATTAAATCACTGCTTTATTTCCTGTCAGACAGAAAGAAGTTGAAAGAAGTTGTTTCCATCCATTCAGTTAAGGCTGCAAAACATTCACATTTTGTGACACCCTCAGTTCTCCCAACATCTGAGGGAGTTCCAAAGATGAGGAGACTGAGTGATGAAGAGTTTTAGGTCTTATTTTGTCTTAAGGTGTCCAAAGGTACAGCTATTTAGTTTCTATACAAACAGTGGGAGAGTCTGGTTCTCATTGCCGGCAGTAAGTCGGACCTCTTCAGGGTGGGAGTTCGACTGTATCAGGGCTGTGTCATGGTTTTAGTTAGACTGTTTGGATGCACCGGAACGGAGAAGAATGCATTCGAAAGATCAACAACTGAAAAAAACTGCATCTGAAGGGTTCTGAAACAGAATAGTGTACGGATTTGGCATTATAGCTGCCCGTGGCATGATCGCTTTGTTTACCAACTTAAGATCTTGCTCAAATCTCCACTCTTGTTTCTCACCAGGAATGCAAGCTTTCTTCACAGGAAATATTGGCGAGTGAACTGGAGAATCATTACACGGAACAATAATGCCGGCTTTCTGCAGAGCCTCAAAAACTGGTTTAATGCCTTTAACAGCTTAAGTTTTGAGAGGATATTGTTTTTGACATGGTCGGTAATTAGATTTAGGGGTAATTACCACTGGTTCACATCCTCTAATTAGACCAACGTCATATTTGGTTTTTGCCCAAAAATCTGTAGGAACTTCAGATAGAGCTTTAGGTAGTGAAGACAGATCTGTTTCTGACAAAAAACATGTTTCAGAATTTGAATCTGTGGTTAGGATCAATTCCACAGTTTTCTGACAGTGCACTGTGTAATGTAATGTTTTTCTGAACGCTGATTGCCGCTCAGAAAACATCACACTTGGGTCAACTGGTGAAATAATCCAATCAGTTTCATTTTGACATGCATGTACAAATGATCCCACATCATTCCATTCAGTTTGTTGTGCTTTTGCCAAAGGAATGTGAGGGTAAC